>NC_034188.2:16538506-16675227 GCF_002021735.2 Oncorhynchus kisutch | reverse complement strand
GAGAGAAGAGAGGAGTAACATCTGATTCTGACAGAATGAAACCTGCAGCCAAGGGAGGGAGGGAGGGAGGGAGGGAGGGAGGTGGGGAGAGGGAGAGAGAGAGAGAGAGGGGGAGGTAGACAGATAGAGAGAGAGGGGGGGAGAAAGAGAGAGGTTTGAGGGAGGGAGGTAATGAGAACAAGAGAGAGAGAGAGAAAGAGAGAGAGGTTGGGAGGGAGAGAGAAAGGTATGAGGGAGGAGGGTGTGAGAGAGAGAGAGAGAGAGAGGAGAGAGAGAGAGAGAAAGAGAGAGAGGTATGAGGGGAAGGAGTGTATGAGAGAGAGATTGAGAGAGAGAGAGAGAGAGAGGTTTGAGGGGGGTGAGAGAGATGAGTGAGATGGAGAAAGAGAGAGAAGAGAAAAGGGAGAGAGGTGTGAGGGAAGGAGTGTATGAGAGAGAGGGGGAGAGAGAAGTTTGAGGAGGGGAGGTAATGAGAAAGAGAGAGAGGGAGAGACAAAAAGAGGGAGGGACGGTATGAGAGAGAGAAAGACAGAGCGAGAGAGAGAGAAAGAGCGAGTGAGAGGTATGAGGGAGGAGGGTGTGAGAGAGAGAGGGAGATATATGAGGAAGGGAGTGTATGAGAGGGACAGGGGAGCTAGAGATAGGTTTGAGGGAGGGAGGGTATGAGGGAGAGGGAGAGAGAGAAAGAGAGAATCGGACAGAAGTTTGTGGGAGAGAGAGAGAGTGAAAGGGGTATGAGAGAGAGAGAGAGAGAGAGAGGGAGATATGCATTAGAGAGGGAGGGTGTATGAGGGAGCGAGATAGAGAAAGAGGGATACATTTATGAGGGAGGGAGGTTTCAGAGAGAGGGAGAGAGGTATGAGGGAGGTGTGTAAGAGCGAGAGGGTGAAAGGTATGAGGCAGGGAGGTGTGAGAAAGAGAGGGAGAGATGTATGAGGCAGGGAGGTGTGAGGGAGAGGGGGGAGAGGTATGAGGCAGGTAGGTGTGAGAAAGAGAGGGAGAGAGGTATGAGGCAGGGAGGTGTGAGAGAGAGGGAGTATGGTATGAGGCAGGGAGGTGTGAGAGAGGGAGAGAGATATGAGGCAGGGAGGTGTGAGAGAGGGAGAGAGATATGAGACAGGGAGGTGTGAGAGAGATAGAGGGAGAGAGGTATGAGGCAGGGAGGTGTGAGAGAGAGAGGGAGAGAGATATGAGACAGGGAGGTGTGAGAGAGGGAGAGAGGTATGAGGCAGGGAGGTGTGTGAGAGAGAGGGAGAGAGGTATGAGGCAGGGAGGTGTGTGAGAGAGAGGGAGAGAGATATGAGACAGGGAGGTGTGAGAGAGGTATGAGGCAGGGAGGTGTGAGAGAGAGAGGGAGAGAGGTATGAGGCAGGAAGGTGTGAGTGGGAGAGGTATGAGGGAGGAAGGTGTGAGTGGGAGAGAGGTATGAGGGAGGGAGGTGTGAGAGAATGCTGCATACCATTTTCCTTGAATAACTTTCTATATGTCAAAGCACAGTTTGGATGGTAAAGGTGAACTTTTGACTGACATATCGAGAAATAACAGGAACAAACTGTAGAGGTGGAGTGTATTTAGGAACAACAATCACACTGACTGTAGAGGTGGAGTGTATTTAGGAACAACAATCACACTGACTGTAGAGGTGGAGTGTACGTAGGAAAAACAACCACACTGACTGTAGAGGTGGAGTGTACGTAGGAACAGCAACCACACTGACTGTAGAGGTGGAGTGTACGTAGGAACAGCAACCACACTGACTGTAGAGGTGGAGTGTATTTAGGAACAACAACCACACTGACTGTAGAGGTAGGGTGTATTTAGGAACAACAATCACACTGACTGTAGAGGTGGAGTGTACGTAGGAACAACAATCACACTGGCTGTAGAGATGGAGTGTATGTAGGAACAACAATCACACTGACTGTAGAGGTGGAGTGTATGTAGGAACAACAATCACACTGACTGTAGAGGTGGAGTGTATTTAGGAACAACAATCACACTGACTGTAGAGGTGGGGTGTATGTAGGAACAACAATCACACTGACTGTAGAGGTGGAGTGTATTTAGGAACAACAACCACACTGACTGTAGAGGTGGAGTGTATGTAGGAACAACAATCACACTGACTGTAGAGGTGGAGTGTATTTAGGAACAACAATCACACTGACTGTAGAGGTGGAGTGTACGTAGGAACAACAATCACACTGACTGTAGAGGTGGAGTGTATTTAGGAACAACAATCACACTGACTGTAGAGGTGGGGTGTATTTAGGAACAACAATCACACTGACTGTAGAGGTGGAGTGTATTTAGGAACAACAATCACACTGACTGTAGAGGTGGAGTGTATTTAGGAACAACAATCACACTGACTGTAGAGGTGGAGTGTATTTAGGAACAACAATCACACTGACTGTAGAGGTGGAGTGTATTTAGGAACAACAATCACACTGACTGTAGAGGTGGAGTGTATTTAGGAACAACAATCACACTGACTGTAGAGGTGGGGTGTATGTAGGAACAACAATCACACTGACTGTAGAGGTGGAGTGTATTTAGGAACAACAATCACACTGACTGTAGAGGTGGAGTGTATTTAGGAACAACAATCACACTGACTGTAGAGGTGGAGTGTATTTAGGAACAACAATCACACTGACTGTAGAGGTGGAGTGTACGTGTTCGATTTGATGTATTTTATTCCATTCCACCTGGTCCGCTCCAGCCGTTAACACACGCCTGTTCTCCACCAGTTAAGGTAACACCAACCTCCTGTGCTCTTAGCAGCCTCCTCTAGGCTGCGTCCCATTTGGCACCCTTTTGCCTTTGTCCCGGGCCCTATATTCTGAAAAGGAAATAGGGTGCCATCGGGGATACACGTCTGGCTCTGAGAGGCCTGACACAGCTTATTCTTCAGGACTGTTTAATATTCCTGTCCTATTGTATTGTATTTCTGGCACAGCGAGCAGAGCATTGTTTTTCTGACTCCCCTGACCTGCATGACTTCAGCATTACTTTGACAGGATCCTGACCTTTATAGAATTCATGTGAATGGTGGAGGTTTGAGTTAATAAGGGGTGCTTTGTGTTTCTGTACTTGTGTGTGGTGGGGAGGGATTGAGGAAGGGATGGACAGGGAAAGACAATGAGGGAGAATGAAAGACAGGGACAGACAGACAGACAGACAGACAGACAGACAGAGACAGACAGACAGACAGACAGACAGACAGACAGACAGACAGACAGACAGACAGACAGACAGACAGACAGACAGACAGACAGACAGACAGACAGACAGATTTGACTGACTGTGTCCTCTTTATTGGATGGGGTAGTAGACTGAGATGGGATGTAGTGGGTTCAAATACCTACATGTTTGGTTCAGCCATTTTGGCACAACTTTGGAAGTATGCTTGGGGTCATTGTCCATTTGGAAGACCCATTTAACTTCCTGACTGATGTCTTGAGATGTTGCTTCAATATATCCACATAATTTTCCTACATCATAATGCCATCTATATTGTGAAGTGCACCAGTCCCTCCTGCAGCAAAGCACCCCCACAACATGATGCTGCCACCCCTGTGCTTCACGGTTGGGATGGTGTTCTTCGGCTTGCAAGCCTCCCCCTTTTTCCTCCAAACATAACGATGGTCATTATGGCCAAACAGTTCTATTTTTGTTTCATCAGACCAGAGGACATTTCTCCAAAAGGTATGATCTTTGCCCCCATGTGCAGTTGCAAACCATAGTCTGGCTTTTCTATGGCGGTTTTGGAGCAGTGGCTTCCTCCTTGCTGAGCAGCCTTTCAGGTTATGTCGATATAGGACTCGTTTTACTGTGGATGTAGATACTTTTGGACCTGTTTCCTCCAGCATCTTCACAAGGTCCTTTGCTGCTGTTTTGGGATTGATTTGCACTTTTCGCACCAAAGTATGTTCATCTCTAGGAGACAGAACGCGTCTCCTTCCTGAGCGGTATGACGGCTGCGTGGCAAAATTGCTGAAGGACAACAAAGTCAAGGTATTGGGGTGGCCATCACACAGCCCAGACCTCAATCCTATAGAAAATTTGTTGGCCGAACTTAAAACGGTATGCGAGCAAGGAGGCCTACTAACCTAACTCAGTTACACCAGCTCTGTCAGGAGGAATGGGCCAAAATTAAACAATTTAAAGACAATGCTACCAAATACTAAAGGAGTGTATGTAAACTTCTGACCCATTGGGAATGTGATGAAATAAATAAAAGCTGAAATAAATCATTCTCTCTACTATTATTCTGACATTTCACATTCTTAAAATAAAGTGGTGATCCTAACTGACATAAAACAGGGCATTTTTACTTCGATTAAATGTCAGGAACGGTGAAAAACTGAGTTTAAACATATTTGGCTGAGGTGTATGTAAACTTCCCACTTCAACTGTACATATGAAATTGGTAAACCATTATTAAAGTGACCAGTGTTCCATGACTATGAACATTGGGCTGCAGCCTCTAAAGTGCATGGTAGTGACAGTGAGTACAGTTCAGAACAAGGTAGTAGTGGTGACTAATTAACAGTCTGATTCCTTGAGATAAAAGCTGTTTTTTAGTCTCTTGGTCTCAGCTTTGATAAACCTGTACTGACCTCTCCTTCTGGATGGTAGTGGTGTGAATAGGCCGTGGTTCGAGTGGCTGAGGTTCTTGATGTGCTTTCTTTGACACTGGGTGCTATAGATGTCCTGGAAGACAGGCAGTGTGCCTCCGGTGATGCTTGGGCAGACCGCACCACCCACTGGAGAGCCCTGCGGTTGTGATCAGTGCAGTTGCCGTACCAGGCGGTGATACAGCCTGGATGCTCTCAATGGTGCATCTGTAAAAGTTTGTGAGGGTTTTTGGGGCCAAGCCAAATTTCTTCAGCTTCTTGAGGTTGAAGAGGTGCCATTGCACCTTCTTCACCACACTTTCTGTGTGGGTGGACAGTTTCAGATTGTCAGTGATGTGTACGCTCAGGAACTTGAATCTTTTCACCATCTCTACTGTGTTCCCATCGATGTGGATGGGGCCACGCTCCCTCTGTCTTCTGAAGTCCACGATCATCTCCTTCGTTTTGTTGACGTTGACAGAGAGATTATTTTCCTGGCACCACTCTTAAACGTCTAAAATCTGAAAAGAGGTGCTCAGCCTCCGTCTCTCCAGGGCTTGGTGCCAGATGCAGCTGCCGTGTCCATCCCAGCCACACAGTAGAGCTTGTCAGGCAGGGCTGGGTGCTCTGCCTTTGGGGAAGCGAGAACTAGGGCTGGGGGAGAGAACTGGGAATGGGGGAGATAGGCGTGTGTGTGTGGTGTTAGAGGACATGGTTAGGACAGGGGATGAGGGAGATAAGGAGTTGTACCAGTCAGTTGTCTCAGTGTTCAGGAAGTGGAGCTTGTCTCAGGTCTAGGCTACATCCCAAATGGCAACCTATTCCCTTTGTAGTGTATTGCTTTTTACCAGGGCCCATAGGGAATATGGAATAGGGTGTCATTTGGTATGCAGAGATTTGGGATGCAGGCCCAGTTGTCAGATAAAAGGAGGGACGACATCGCTCTACTGCTCTCCCTGGTTCTGATGCTCCATACTGCATCTGCAGAGTCAGTATAGCGGTACAGTAGGTTGTCATGGTGTTAACTCTGTCTGATGAAGATCTCTGACCAAAACGTCACAGTACATTTTAAAAGTTTGGATAGACAATGAACACTGAACAAAACTCAATGTGAAGTGTAAGTCCTATGTTTTATGAGCTGAAATAAAATATCCCCAAAATGTTCCATACCCACAAAAAGCTTACTTCTATCAAATTTTGTGCACAATTTGTTTACATCCCTGATAGTGAGCATTTCTCCTTTGCCAAGATAATCCATCCACCTGACAGGTGTGGCATATCAAGAAGCTGATTAAACAGCATGATCATTACACAGGTGCACTTTGTGCTGGGGACAATATAAGGCTGCTTTAAAATGTGCAGTTTTGTCACACAACACAATGCCACAGATGTGAGCAGGGAGTGTGCAATTTGCATGCTGACTGCAGGAATGTCCACCAGAGCTTTTGCCAGAGAATGGAATGTTCATTTCTCTACCATAACGTCGTTTTAGAGAATTAGGCAGTTGCAGTTGCAATTGCAGACCACATGTAACCACGCCAGCCCAGGACCTCCACATCCGGCTTCTTCACCTGCGGTTTTGTGGGGAAAAACTAATTCTGATTTGCTGGGCCTGGCTCCCTATTGCATGAGCCTGGCTGCCGAGTGGGTGGGCTTATGCCCTCCAAGGCCCACCCATGGCTGCACCCCTGCCCAGTCATGTGAAATCCATAGCCCAATGAATTTATTTGAAATGACAGGTTTTTTTCACCCAACCTTTAACCTAAACGTTATTGATTTAATGTTGAATTTCACGTTCTTTGACAACTCAACTAAATGTAAATCAAAACTATACGTTGAACTGACGTCTGTGCCCAGTGTTAGGGTTTTCTTGGTTGAACTGACGTCTGTGCCCAGTGTTACGGTTTTCTTGGTTGAACTGACGTCTGTGCCCAGTGTTAGGGTTTTCTTGGTTGAACTGACGTCTGTGCCCAGTGTTACGGTTTTCTTGGTTGAACTGACGTCTGTGCCCAGTGTTAGGGTTTTCTTGGTTGAACTGACGTCTGTGCCCAGTGTTAGGGTTTTCTTGGTTGAACTGACGTCTGTGCCCAGTTATTGTGGATGATGAAGTGTCTATGTGTTTGTGTCTCTCTCTCTGTTAGGGTTTTCTTGCGGTGAAGGAGAGGAGGACCAAAATGCAGCGTGGTCATTTTGATACATGTTTAATAAACGAATAAACACAAACAATACAAAACAAGAAACGTACGTGAAAACCTAAACAGCCTATACTGGTGCAAACTAACACAGAGACAGGAACAATCACCCACGAAACACTCACAGAATATGGCTGCCTAAATATAGTTCCCAATCAGAGACAACGATAAACACCTGCCTCTGATTGAGAACCACTCCAGGCAACCATAGACTTTTCTAGATAACCCCACTATACCACAATCCCGATACCTACAAAAAAAAACAAGACAAAACACACCACATAATAAACCCATGTCACACCCTGGCCTGACCAAAATAAATAAAGAAAACACAAAATACTAAGACCAGGGTGTGACAGAACCCCCCCCCCCACCCAAGGTGTGGACTCCCAGCCGCACACCTAAACCCATAGGGGATGGGTGGGCGTCTGTCCATGGTGGCGGCTCCGGCGCGGGACGTGGAACCCACTCCAACAAAGTCTTAGTCCCCTTGTATCGCGTCCTTTGATTGGCGGCCCTCGCCGCCGACCTTGGCCTAGTAACCCTCACCAAGGACCCCACTGGACTGAGGGGCAGCTCGGGACTGAGGGGCAGCTCTGGACTGATGGGTAGCTCGGGACTGAGGGGTAGCTCGGGACTGAGGGGAAGCTCAGGCAGGTTGATGGCTCTGGCAGATCCTGGCTGGCTGGTGGTTCTGGCAGATCCTGGCTGACTGGCGGTTCCGGCAGATCCTGGCTGACTGGCGGATCCTGGCTGACTGGCGGATCCTGGCTGACTGGCGGATCCTGGCAGATCTGGAAGATCCTGGCTGACTGGCGAATCCTGGCTGACTGGCGGCTCTGGCGGATCCTGGCTGCTCCATGCTGACTGGCGGCTCTGGCTGCTCCATGCAGACTGGCGGCGCTGGCTGCTCCATGCAGACTGGCAGCTCTGGCTGCTCCATGCAGACTGGCGGCTCTGGCTGCTCCATGCAGACTGGCAGCTCTGGCTGCTCCAAGCAGACTGGCGGCTCTGGCTGCTCCATGCAGACTGGCAGCTCCATGCAGACTGGCAGCTCTGGCTGCTCCATGCAGACTGGCAGTTCTGGAGGGGAGGAAGGCTCTGGCAGCGCTAAACAGGCGGGAGACTCCGGCAGCGCTGTAGAGGAGGAAGGCTCTGGCAGCACTAAACAGGCGAAGCGCACTGAAGGCCTGGTGCGTGGTGCTGGCACTGGTGGTACTGGGCCGAGAACACGCACAGGAAGCCTGGTGCGGGGAGCTGCCACCGGAGGGCTGGTGTGTGGAGGGGGCACAGGATGGACCGGACCGTGAAGGCGTACTGGAGATCTTGAGAGCAGGGCTGGCACAGGACATGCAAGGCTAGGGAGGTGCACAGGAGGCCTGGTGCGTGAGGCTGGCACAATCTTCACCAGCCGATTAACACGCACCTCAGGACGAGTATGGAGCGCTGACCCAGGTGCCATCAAATCCCCGACACGCTCCGTCGGGTGAATTCCGTGCCTAACGCACCAACACAGCAACTCCCTCATAACTCTCTCCTCCAATTTCCCCATTAACTCCTTCACAGTCTCTGCTTCGCTCACCTCCAACACTGGCTCTGGTTCTGGTTTCCTCCTTGGCTCCTTAAGATAAACAGGGGGAGTTGGCTCAGGTCTGACTCCTGACTCTGCCACACTCTCCCTGTGCCCCCCCAATACATTTTTGGGGCTGACTCTCGGGCTTCCTTCCATGCCGCCGTGTTCGTCTCTCCAACTCCATTCTCCTATAACCCTCTACGCACTGCTCCAGCGAATCCCAGGCGGGCTCCGGCACTCTCCCTGGGTCGACCGCCCACCTGTTTATTTCCTCCCAAGTCGTATAATCCAGACTTTGTTGCTCCTGCTGCCGCTGCCTGTCACCACACCGCTTGGTCCTGTTGTGGTGGGTGATTCTGTTACGGTTTTCTTGCGGTGAAGGAGAGGAGGACCAAAATGCAGCGTGGTAATTTTGATACATGTTTAATAAACGAATAAACACGAACAATACAAAACGAGGAACGTATGTGAAAACCTAAACAGCCTATTTTTTTTTATTTTTTAAAATAAAAAATAATTTATTATCTTCAATACCATTCATTCTTTACAACTCATAATTTTCATACATACTCAAATAATGGTATTTTAATTTAACTAATTTCACTAAACAAAAACCCCAAACAAAACCTCAGGGGAGCATCTTCCCTCCCCGTCACCCTACAAACTACCTTTCCCTATCTCCCAGTTCCTAATCTATCCCCTTGCAAATCTAAATGACACCCAGCCCTAAACCCCCCTTCCACCTCTCCCAAGCAGCATGCTGCCCCCACTTCCTCTCCTCCCTCTTCATCCTCCCCCTCAAATCTCCTACCACCCTCCTCACTATCCCTTCCACCCCCCAATCTCTCCCTGTCTTCACCATGTTCTGCCTGGCTTCCCACAGCCCCCGTTTAAAGAGACTCATGAGAAGCCAGAGCAGAAACCTGTCCCTATCCGTCCCTCTCGCTCTCCCTACACCTCTCTCTAACCTGGCCCACGTCAATACAAAATCCCCCCTTACCAAACCTAACAACACCCATGCCCTAGTCCATACTACTCCGGCAAAGGCACAGTCCCAAGACATGGCGCACAGTCTCCTCCCTGCCACAAGAGGATCTTGGACGAGTGGGGGATTGCACCAAACTATACCGGTACATGATAGAACGTACCGGCAAGCACTTATGGAGGCTCAACCAATTCAGGTCCTTGAGCCTGTTGTCCAGACCCCGCGCCTGCACTCCCTCCCAGACCACTTCCGAGATGCCCACTACAGGCGCCGGACTCCCTGCCTTTCTGACCTCCTCGTACAGGTGCCTGTGATCTAAACCTACTCGGGCAACTTCAACCTCAGGGTGCGCACGCAGCCAACACCATTACGCTTCTCGCCTGATACGAGAAGAACACCCGCAGGAGGTAACCGGACGGGTGTATCACTGGATGAGCAAGCTCCGTTAACAAGAAAGAAACAAAAATTGCGTCCAGCTTGAGGGGGAAATGTGGAACCCCCCTACCTCCCTCCCCGATGGGACAGATCATGCGTGCCCTGGCGACCCACTCGCACCTGCCACTCCACATGAACTGAAACACAAGCCTCACTAGAGGCCTCCTCAGACAAGCCGGCAATGGGTAGATGTACGCCAAATACAAAAGAGACGGCAACACATCCACCTTTAGGACCAGGACTTTGCCCATAAAAGACAAATACCTAGCCTTCCACATTGCTAGCTTCCTCTGTACCACTGCGATACGCATGTTCCAGTTTAGCGTCGCTGAGCCTGAGGTCTCAAAATGGACCCCGAGAATACTCAGGGCCCCCTCACAGAGAGATAACCCCCCGGGCACATCCGTTCTACCGCGCCATCTTCCGAAAAACTTGACGGAAGACTTTGCATGGTTCAGAACCGCTCCCGACGCTCGGGTGAAATCCCCAAAGATGGCAAGGGACCTTGTCAGGCACGAGTCCTTGCACAGCAGCAAGGAAGTGTCGTCGGCGTACTGCGTCATCTTAACACGCAGCCCACCACTTCCAGGGATCAACAAGCCTTCCACCCCTGTGTCTGCCCTAATGGCAGCCCCCAGAGGCTCCATGTACAGAACGAAGAGGAGAGCCGAGAGTGGGCATCCCTGCCTGACCCCAGACGAGAGGTCAAAAACGTCACCCAAGTGACTATTTACACTAACTCGGCACCCCGCTCCGACATATAATGTACGAATCCATCCTATGAACTTCTCCCCAAATCCTAATCGACCTAACACTCTGAATAAAAAAGATCTATTCACGCGATCAAAGGCTTTCGCCTGATCTAGCGCTGCTACCATAAAAGGCAGTCCTCTATCTTCAACCCAAGCGATGGAGTCCCTGATTAACTGTAGGTTCCATCTAATAGAGCGGCCCTCTACCCCGCACGTCTGATCCTCATGGACGACGTAGGGAAGGGCTGTGCGCAACCGTTCTGCTAAAACCTTTGCAAGTAGCTTGTAATCTACACACAGCATGGTTAACGGCCGCCAGTTGCCAAGGTCTGTTACTTCCCCCTTCTTATATAAAAGTGACAGCACACCAACAGCCATTGATCCCCCCGGGACCCCCGTCTCAAGGATGGCCTTCAAGACTTCGAGGACCACTGGTCCAAGTATACCCCAAAACTTGAGATAAAACTCAGCCGGCAGCCCATCCATCCCAGGCACCTTCCCTTTTCCCATCCTCCTAAGAGCGCTCTCAACCTCTTCTAGTGAAATCTGGGCCTCCATCACTTCTCTAATGTCCTCCGGCAACTGCCTGGACAAGTGTTCTAAAAACACATTTCCCTGCTCTACATCTATTTCCCTTTCCTTAAATAAACCTTGGAAATGATCAGTTGGCACCCTGACCATATCCTCCGGTTCTCTAACTATACTACCATTTTCTTCCCTAATGCCATGCATTACCTTCCTACTCTGTCTGGCCCTAACCGACTTAAAGAACATAGCAGAAAAGTCTCATTGTGTTCTAGAAAGCCACTATGCGCACACTCCAGGAAAGAGCCTTCCGCTCCTGCAACTCCCTGAGCTGCGCCTTTAGGGTTGCGGATCTCTCCCAGTCAAACGACCCGCCGAGGTTGCCTGCCTCGTACTCGAGTTCAATTAACCTTTGGATACGATCCACCTCCCTCCTCTCCTCCCTTTTTTTCCTCTTGCAATACCCTATTATAAAAGCCCTAATCCTCTCCTTAACTAATTCCCACCACTCTAACACCCCCTCGCACATGGACCGGAGGCCTTCAAGCCTCCAAAAGAAACCATAAAACCCGTCAACAAAAGCCTGCTCCTCCAGCACATCCCGATCTAACTTCCAGTACCCCCTACCAAAGAGGCAGACTGGCGACCCCACCTGCAGGAGCACCCCGTCGTGATCCGAAAAGAAATCAGGCAACAGCCGCCCAGACAACTTACCCAAAGACCTGGCTACAAAAATATAGTCGAGCCTCCGCTCAACCCCCCTGGAGTTGCGTCATGTAGGACCGGCCATTTTCAGAGCAGTGTGCAGGCCACCATCAACCAGACCATGGCAAGCCATTAGCCCGGTGATGGCACCTGCACTGCTATCCCCCTATTCCTAAATCTGTATTAAAATCCCCCCCTATCACTAATTTCCTATTTGTGACACACAGGGGCGTCAGACAGTCCACCATCTCCCTCCTGTCTTCCACCACCTGTGGCCTATACACCACCACTAATCAAAATTTGCAATCCCTTATCGTGACATCCACCCCTATAACCCTCCCCTGCATTACCACAAAAGAATCCTCCACTTTTACCTCCCTGTGCCCACACAAAATCCCTACCCCCGATGAGTGCACCCCCCCAATACCCCAAACCGACTCCCCCTTGTCCCACTCCCTCTTAAACCTACTAACATCCCCTCCATCCCTCAGGTGAACCTCCTGTAAAAAACAAAAATCAAACCCCACACCCTCCAAATAACTAAAAACCGCCCTCCTCTTAACAAAATCCCTTAAACCCCTTACATTTAAACTAACAAAAGTAAAATTAGACCCCATGAAAGAATCAAATAAAAACATGTAATACACTCAAATTCTAAACCCAGACAGAAAAAAACGAAAACAGGAGACTCACCCGATGCTCCCCTGCTCCATATCTACCGGTGAGAACACCATCCGTACTCCCGACATCCTCCCCTCTTCCTCCATCTCACCAACCCAGGATGCATCTCGGCCAATCGCACCCTCCTCTTCATTCTCTTCTTTGGTGATGGGGGCAGTGGAGAGATACCACCCCCCCCCCCCCCGCCAGCTCCTCCACCATACCCCTCATCTCTTCCACCAGGGCACTTCCCCCCAGTCCACTTGCTCTTCCACCGTCTCCTTCTCCAACACTCCTCCCTCGCTTTCTTCTCTCTCATGCTCCTCCACTCGGTTGCCTTCTTCCGCTGCTTTTCCTGGTTCTCCTACTCCCGTGCCTTCCGTTTCCTTCTCTCTTCCATCCGCCGCTTCTTGCTCCTCATCCTTCCTTGCGGCCTTCCCCTCTGGACCTGTACTCTGGTCATGAGTCTGTACATAGTCTGTACATAGTCAAAGCTTTCCGTAAGTTTGGGTCAGTCACAGTGGTCAGGTATTCTGCCGCTGTGTACTCCCTGTTTAGGGCCAAATACCATTCTAGTTTGCTCTGTTTTGTTGTTAATTCTTTCCAATGTGTCAAGTAATTATCTTTTTGTTTTCTCATGATTTGGTTGGGTCTAATTGTGCTGCTGTCCTTGGGCTCTGTAGGGTGTGTTTGTGTTTGTGAACAGAGCCCCAGGACCAGCTTGCTTAGGGGCTCTTCTCCAGGTTCATCTCTCTGTAGGTGATGGCTTTGTTATGGAAGGTTTGGGAATCGCTTCCTTTTAGGTGGTTATAGCTCTTTTCTGGATTTTGATCATTAGTGGGTATCGGCCTAATTCTGCTCTGCATGCATTATTTGGTGTTCTACGTTGTACACGGAGGATATTTTTGCAGAATTCTGCATGCAGAGTCTCAAATTGGTGTTTGTCCCTTTTTGTGAAGTCTTGGTTGGTGAGCGGACCCCAGACCTCACAACCATAAAGGGCAATGGTCTCTATGACTGATTCAAGTATTTTTAGCCAAATCCTAATTTGTATGTTGAAATTTATGTTCCTTTTGATGGCATAGAATGCCCTTCTTGCCTTGTCTCTCAGATAGTTCACAGCTTTGTGGAAGTTACCTGTGGCGCTGATGTTTAGGCCACGGTATGTATAGTTTTTTGTGTGCTCTAGGGCAACAGTGTCTAGTTGGAATTTGTATTTGTGGTCCTGGTGACTGGACCTTTTTTGGAACACCATTATTTTGGTCTTACTGAGATTTACTGTCAGGGCCCAGGTCTGACAGAATCTGTGTACTGTAGCTCGTGGTCACTGAGCTAAAGCCTATAGGTATTACTGTAGCTCGTGGTCACTGACCTAAAGCCTATAGGTATTACTGTAGCTTGTGGTCACTGAGCTAAAGCCTATAGGTATTACTGTAGCTCGTGGTCACTGAGCTAAAGCCTATAGGCATTACTGTAGCTCGTGGTCACTGAGCTAAAGCCTATAGGTATTACTGTAGCTCGTGGTCACTGAGCTAAAGCCTATAGGTATTACTGTAGCTCGTGGTCACTGAGCTACAGTAATACCTGTAGGCTTTAGCTCAGTGGGCTACAAAAGGTTGATGAACAGAAACCAGCTCACCAGTTCTGATCTGTTTTTATTTGACCTTTTTTTCAATAGGCAAGTCAAATAGGAACACATTCTTATTTAAAATGACGTCCTACCCCAGCCAGGACGACACTGGGCCAATTGTGCGCCGCCCTATGGGAATTCCGATCACAGCCAGTTGCGATACAGCCTGGGCTCGAACCAGGGTCTGCAGTGACGCCTCTAGCACTGAGATGCAGTGCCCTAGACCCCTCCCCTTAATCTACACTGATTGAAGTGGATTTAACAGGTGACATCAATAAGGGGTCATAGCTTTCACCTGGTTAGTCTATGTCATGGAAAGATGTTTTATACACTCAGTGTACACATTTAATCCGATAATCGAAATCCGGATAGATAACTTTTGAAAACTGGGCTTGGTCCCATTTCCTATTTCTTTCTTTCTCAATTCAATTCAAGGAGCATTACTGGCATGGAAAACATATATTTACATTGCCGAGCCAGTGAAGGGTTTTTACTATTCTTAGGTAGCAGAATGACTTTTTCTTCCCTCCAGGCCTGAGGGCACACACTTTCTAGTAGGCTTAGATTGAAGAGATGGCAAATAGGAATGGCAATATCGTCCGCTATTATGCTCAGGAATTTTCCATCCAAGTTGTCAGACCCTGGTGGCTTGTCATTGTTGATAGACAATGATGATAGACAGTGTGTATTTTGTCCTGTAGTTCAATTTGGGGCGGCAGGTAGCCTAGTGGTTAGAGTGTTGGGCCAGTAACCGAAAGGTTGCTAGATTGAATCCCTGAGCTGACAAAAATCTGTCGTTCTGTCCCTGAACAAGGCAGTTAACCCACTGTTCCTAGGCTGTCAATGTAAATACAAATTTGTTCTTAACTCACTTGCCTAGTTAAATAAAGGTAAAAAATAATATTATATAATTGAAGAATCCAGTGTGTTATGGTAGTTAGCAAAAGTCATATCCTGCCTGTTTGGCCCTGTCCGGGAGTATCGTCGGATGGGGCCACAGTGTCTCCCGACCCCTCCTGTCTCAGCATCCAGTATTTATGCTGCAGTAGTTTATGTGTCGGGGGGCTAGGGTCAGTTGGTTATATCTGGAGTATTTATCCTGTCTTATTCGGTGTCCTGTGTGAATTCAAGTATGCTCTCTCTAATTCTCTCTTTTTCTCTCTTTTTTTCTTTCTTTCTTTCCTTCTCTCTGAGGACCTGAGCCCTAGGACCATGCCTCAGGACTACCTGGCCTGATGACTCCTTGCTGTCCCCAGTCCAACTGGTCGTGCTGCTGCTCCAGTTTCAACTGTTCTGCCTGCGGCTATGGAACCCTGAGCTGTTCACCGGACGTTCTACCTGTCCCAGACCTGCTGTTTTCAACTTTCTAGAGACAGCAGGAGCGGTAGAGATACTCTGAATGATTGGCTATGAAAAGCCAACTGACATTTACTCCTGATGTGAATCTAAGTGTGCGTTCTCTAATTCTCTCCTTCTCTCTTTCTTTCTCTCTCTCGGAGGACCTGAGCCCTAGGACCATGCCCCAGGACTACCTGACATGATGACTCCTTGCTGTCCCCAGTCCACCTGGCCATGCTGCTGCTCCAGTTTCAACTTCCACCTGACTGTGCTGCTGCTCCAGTTTCAACTGTTCTGCCTTATTATTATTCGACCATGCTGGTCATTTATGAACATTTGAACTTCTTGGCCATGTTCTGTTATAATCTCCACCCGGCACAGCCAGAAGAGGACTGGCCACCCCACATAGCCTGGTTCCTCTCTAGGTTTCTTCCTAGGTATTGGCCTTTCTAGGGAGTTTTTCCTAGCCACCGTGCTTCTACACCTGCATTGCTTGCTGTTTGGGGTTTTAGGCTGGGTTTCTGTACAGCACTTTGAGATATCAGCTGATGTACGAAGGGCTATATAAATAAATTTGATTTGATTTGATGTGCTGACCTGTTGTACCCTCGACAACCACTGTGATTATTATTATTTGTCCATGCTGGTCATCTATGAACATGTGAACATCTTGGCCATGTTCTGTTATAATCTCCACCCGGCACAGCCAGAAGAGGACTGGCCACCCCTCATAGCCTGGTTCCTCTCTAGGTTTCTTCCTAGGTTCTGGCCATCCTAGGGAGATTTTCCTAGCCACCGTGCTTCTACACCTGCATTGCTTGCTGTTTGGGGTTTTAGGCTGGGTTTCTGTACAGCACTTTGTGACATCAGCTGATGTAAGAAGGGCTTTATAAATACATTTGATTGATTGATTGATAGTCTTTAATAGTTGATTCTAAGATTTGTATTTGATCATGTGTATGTTTTTGATGTTTGTTCTTTGATAAAGAGCCAAAAAGATTGGAGAAGTGGTATCCATAGATCTACATTTTAGATAGATAACTCTTCGTGCTGTTTGTTTGTTTAGTGTGTTCCAATTTTCCCAGAAGTGATTAGATTCTATGGATTTTTCAATTACATTGAGCTGATTTCTGACGTGCTGTTCCTTCTTTTTCCGTAGTGTATTTCTGTATTGTTTTAGTGATTCACCATAGTGAAGTCGTAGACTCAGGTTTTCTGGGTCTCTATGTTTTAAGTTTAAATTTACACCTTCACTATTACAGTGGAATGTTTTGTCCAGGAAGTTGTCTAGAAGGGATAGAACGCTCTCAGAGACTCTGGGTTGAGGTCAGTGGTAAGGTAGTGTACAGTACTACTGCCAAGGGATGTGCTATGAGTGTACCGGCCATATGAGTCTGGGTTGAGGTCAGTGGTAAAGTAGTGTACAGTACTACTGCCAAGGGATGTGCTATGAGTGTACCGGCCATATGAGTCTGGGTTGAGGTCAGTGGTAAAGTAGTGTACAGTACTACTGCCAAGGGATGTGCTATGAGTGTACCGGCCATATGAGTCTGGGTTGAGGTCAGTGGTAAAGTAGTGTACAGTACTACTGCCAAGGGATGTGCTATGAGTGTACCGGCCATAGGAGTCTGGGTTGAGGTCAGTGGTAAAGTAGTGTACAGTACTACTGCCAAGGGATGTGCTATGAGTGTACCGGCCATAGGAGTCTGGGTTGAGGTCAGTGGTAAAGTAGTGTACAGTACTACTGCCAAGGGATGTGCTATGAGTGTACCGGCCATATGAGTCTGGGTTGAGGTCAGTGGTAAAGTAGTGTACAGTACTACTGCCAAGGGATGTGCTATGAGTGTACCGGCCATTTGAGTCTGGGTTGAGGTCAGTGGTAAAGTAGTGTACAGTACTACTGCCAAGGAATGTGCTATGAGTGTACCGGCCATATGAGTCCCCTCGAAGCCTACCATTGACTATGTACATACCCAGCGTGCAACAGAGCTGCAGGAGTTGTGACCTGTTTTTGTTGGTTATGTTGTTGTAGGTGTGCCTAGGGGAACATATGGGAGAGGGAATGCTGTCACCTCCAGGTAGGTGTTTGTCCCCCTGTGTGCTAAGAGTGTCAGGTTTTTCTGAAGTTCTGGCATTTAGGTCGCCACTGACTAGTACATATTCCTGGGCCTGGAAATTATTGATCTCCCACTCTAGGATGGAGAAGCTGTAATCGTTAAAGTATGGGGATTCTAGTGCAGGGATATAGGTATATCCTCTGTGTCTCGCTGGTCTGGGCAGGGCGTTGCTCAGTTGCTGCTGTGTGATGTGCTGGGGCTGTGGTTGAGGGTGACGTCCTTCAGGGTCCTGGCAAAAGTTGGCACTGCTGCCTTGTAGATATGAACCGGGTTGTAAAGACTGTTCAAGTCGAAGTTGGGGTGGTGGGCAGGTAGACATTAAGTTTTGAGGCACAGTCTGTAAAATACTTGCATTCACCAGTTGTATGGTATCAGGGAGTCTTTTCCTGGTATCAGGGAGTCTTTTCCTGGTATCAGGGAGTCTTTTCCTGGTAGCAGGGTGGAAGTCTTTTCCTGGTAGAAGGGTGGAAGTCTTTTCCTGGTAGCAGGGTGGAAGTCTTTTCCTGATAGCAGGGTGGAAGTCTTTTCCTGATAGCAGGGTGGAGATAACCACTGGGCCCAGTGGTTTCCCCACTGGGGAAAGTGGAATAAGTCTTTTTCAATCACTCCCTTTGAGTGTTGTTGCCACCCTTTCTTTCTGGGCCCTCGTTTGTGCCCGTGTGAATTATGATGTGGCTGGGGGAGCCCAGTCTGTCCCCTGACAACAGTGTTTGGTCACCAGAGTTTAGCCACTTTGTGTTTGGGAAAAAGTTTATTCTCTTGGATGTATTTCCCATTTGGGTGAATGAGGAGCACAATCTCTGGCTTTTGTGTGTCCTCAGTGGATGTGTGGGGGTTGTCAGGAGGGCTATCGGGGAAGCTGACAGGGTTGCTGGGGGGGTGGGGTCTGTGTTGTCTGTCCCATTGTGGTGATGAGGTTGTAGTCTGTTTGAGGAGGAGTGTTCTGCTCTCTGTTACACCTCAGCTTTCTCACCGTCTCCTGCAATGCTGTCAGCTGGGCTGTGTGTTCCTCTGTCAGCTGGGCTGTGTGTTCCTCTGTCAGCTGGGCTGTGTGTTCCTCTGTCAGCTGGGCTGTGTGTTCCTCTGTCAGCTGGGCTGTGTGTTCCTCTGTCAGCTGGGCCGTGTGTTTCTCTGTCAGCTGGGCTGTGTGTTCCTCTGTCAGCTGGGCTGTGTGTTCCTCTGTCAGCTGGGCTGTGTGGTCCTCTGTCAGCTGGGCTGTGTGTTCCTCTGTCAGCTGGGCTGTGTGTTCCTCTGTCAGCTGGGCTGTGTGTTCCTCTGTCAGCTGGGCTGTGTGTTCCTCTGTCAGCTGGGCTGTGTGTTCCTCTGTTATCTGGGATGTGGGTTCCTCTGTTATCTGGGATGTGGGTTCCTCTGTTAGCTGGGCTGTGTTCCTCTGTCAGCTGCGGTGTGTTCCTCTGTCAGCTGGGCGGTGTGTTCCTCTGTCAGCTGGACGGTGCGTTCCTCTGTCAGCTGGGCGGTGTGTTCCTCTGTCAGCTGGGCGGTGTGTTCCTCTGTCAGCTGGGCGGTGTGTTCCTCTGTCAGCTGGACGGTGCGTTCCTCTGTCAGCTGGGCGGTGTGTTCCTCTGTCAGCTGGGCGGTGTGTTCCTCTGTCAGCTGGACGGTGCGTTCCTCTGTCAGCTGGGCTGTGTGTTCCTCTGTCAGCTGGGCTGTGTGTTCCTCTGTCAGCTGGGCTGTGTGTTCCTCTGTCAGCTGGGCTGTGTGTTCCTCTGTCAGCTGGGCTGTGTGTTCCTCTGTCAGCTGGGCTGTGTGTTCCTCTGTTATCTGGGATGTGGGTTCCTCTGTTAGCTGGGCTGTGTTCCTCTGTTAGCTGGGCTGTGTGTTCCTCTGTCAGCTGGGCCGTGTGTTCCTCTGTCAGCTGGGCTGTGTGTTCCTCTGTCAGCTGGGCTGTGTGTTCCTCTGTCAGCTGGGCTGTGTGTTCCTCTGTCAGCTGGGCCGTGTGTTCCTCTGTCAGCTGGGCTGTGTTCTCCGCTCTCTCCTCAAGTTCTCTCACCTCAGTCCAGAGGGCAGCCAGCTCTCTCAGACATTCGTCTATCTCCATCTTCTGCCCTCCAGGTCTTGTTGGTGGGGTGTTGTTGTGCTGGTCTGTGTTGTGGGTCTGTTGTGTCCAAGGTTTGTGGACTAGCTCCTTGAGTTCCACCATCTCTCTCTGTCTCCTGGTCTGTGTTCTGGGTATGTTCTGTCCAAAGTTTGTGGACTAGCTCCTCCACCATCTCTCTCTGTCTCCTGGTCTGTGTTGTGGGTCTGTTCTGTCCAAGGTTTGTGGACTAGCTCCTCCACCATCTCTCTGTCTCCTGGTCTGTGTTGTGGGTCTGTTCTGTCCAAGGTTTGTGGACTAGCTCCTCCACCATCTCTCTCTGTCTCCTGGTCTGTGTTGTGGGTCTGTTCTGTCCAAGGTTTGTGGACTAGCTCCTCCACCATCTCTCTCTGTCTCCTGGTCTGCGTTGTGGGTCTGTTCTGTCCAAAGTTTGTGGACTAGCTCCTTGAGTTCCACCATCTCTCTCTGTCTCCTGGTCTGTGTTGTGGGTCTGTTCTGTCCAAAGTTCGTGGACTAGCTCCTCCACCATCTCTCTCTGTCTCCTGGTCTGTGTTGTGGGTCTGTTCTGTCCAAAGTTTGTGGACTAGCTCCTTGAGTTCCACCATCTCTCTCTGTCTCCTGGTCTGTGTTGTGGGTCTGTTCTGTCCAAGGTTTGTGGACTAGCTCCTCCACCATCTCTCTGTCTCCTGGTCTGTGTTGTGGGTCTTTTCTGTCCAAAGTTTGTGGACTAGCTCCTCCACCATCTCTCTGTCTCCTGGTCTGTGTTGTGGGTCTGTTCTGTCCAAAGTTTGTGGACTAGCTCCTCCACCATCTCTCTGTCTCCTGGTCTGTGTTGTGGGTCTGTTCTGTCCAAAGTTTGTGGACTAGCTCCTCCACCATCTCTCTCTGTCTCCTGGTCTGTGTTGTGGGTCTGTTCTGTCCAAAGTTTGTGGACTAGCTCCTCCACCATCTCTCTCTGTCTCCTGGTCTGTGTTGTGGGTCTGTTCTGTCCAAAGTTTGTGGACTAGCTCCTCCACCATCTCTCTGTCTCCTGGTCTGTGAATTTACCTCTTGACAGAGGTTGTTTCAATTTCCTCAGTGTCTAGTTTTCTGAGTTTCCACCCTGGGCCAATACCCTCTCTTGAGTCTGGGGTAGTGTGCTCTTATTGCACTGTGCCATTCCAGGGGATGGTCTGTGTGGAATATTAAGTTTCTTACATTTCCCTCTTTGTATCAGTCATCAAATAGTGTCTCTGGATTGTCCTTGAGGAGCTTATTTTTGTACTTGATATCCAAGTAGTGTACTGTGGTGACCTCTGCACAGGGGGAGCCATGGAGCAGGGAGCTTTACAAGCCCCTCATTTGGTTGGGGGAGGCTGTGAAACTCTGCTTCCATTGTTGGGCTCAAAAGATCTCACTTCCCACTTCAGTGCTAATTGAAGTTGCAACTGTTCTGTCCTAGCAGCTTGGTAGTTTAATAGCATTTTTTTTTTACTAAGCTTTGTATAACAAAATTATCTAGGGATTGTTGTCTTTAACCTTTTGGCTTCAATAGTAGCTTCAGACTGAACATCACTCACTTGTGTCATATTTCAAGGTTTCTGATGTGTTTTTCTGCAGGTTTTTGTTTGTTATAATTATTGTCTTGATAGTCCCTGGTAGTAATTATCCATTCATGTAATTTTGTTAAAAATCAAGGTTGTAAGTTTGGATTTGCCAAAGCAAGTAAAATAGATAATAAACAATCAAAAATAAACAGTAAACATAACCCTTCACATGCCATATTATGTCTATATACAGTGTTGTAATGATGTGGAAATAGTTAAAGTACAAAAGGGAAAATAAATCAACATAAATCTGGGTTGTATTTACAATGGTGTTTGTTCTTCACTGGTTGCCCTTTTCTTGTGGCCACAGGTCACAAATCTTTATGCTATGATGGCACACTGTGGCATTCTGCCCAGTAGATATGAGAGTTTATCAAAATCAGGTTTGTTTTTCAGAATTCTTTGTGGATCTGTGTAATCTGAGGGAAATATGTGTCTCTATTATGGTAATACATTTGGCAGGAGGTTAGGAAGTGCAACTCAGTTTCCACCTCATTTTGTGGGCAGTGTGCACATAGCCTGTCTTCTCTTGAGAGCCAGGTCTGCCTACGGTGGCCTTTCTCATGTTGTCTAAAAGGGATTGAATTTGTTGTTGCCTAATTGTTTTTTGGTAGGTTTCTACACTACTTTCCTTCCTTGCATTTCTTAATTTTGTTCAGTTCTTTTGGCTTTGATGCCTCATGGATTGCGTATTGCTCTGTTCAATAAGACTGTGCTTTTGCTGTGGTCTGATAGGGGTGTTAGTGGGCTGACTGTGAACGCTCTGAGAGACTCTGGGTTGAGGTCAGTGGGCTGACTGTGAACGCTCTGAGAGACTCTGGGTTGAGGTCAGTGGGCTGACTGTGAACGCTCTGAGAGACTCTGGGTTGAGGTCAGTGGGCTGACTGTGAACGCTCTGAGAAACTCTGCGTTGAGGTCGGTGATAAAGTAGTCTACAGTACTACTGCCAAGAAATGTGCTATATGATTCCATAGGATTCCCCTCGAAGTCTACCATTGACTATGTACATACCCAGCGTGCGACAGAGCTGCAGGAGTTGTGACCCGTTTTTTTGTCGGTTATGTCATAGTTGTGCCTAGGGGGGCATATTGGGGAGGGAATGCTGTCACCTCCAGGCAGGTGTTTGTCCCCCTGTGTGCTGAGGGTGTCAGGTTCTTGTCCAATTCTGGCATTTAGGTCTCCACAGACTAGTACATGTCTATCTCTCACTAATGAAAATAAATAAATAAAGCCACGGATTTGAGCTTAGACAGCCAAGCATGGAGGAAGTCCCTGTTTTTAAAGAGACTGATACCACTGGGCCTCCTCCACCTATTCTCTCACATCTTATCCAGGAAGTCAGCATTTTGCAGGGCAGGATTACCTAGGCTGCCTCCTGAATGGAACCCTAATCCCTATATAGTGCACAATGCTTTACCAGGGTCCATAGGTAGTAGTGCAATATGTAGGGAATAGGGTTCCATTTGTTATGCAGCCCCAGGCTCTGTGATGGAGATATTCATTAACTCCCGTCGACATCTTAGAGAGAGACCACAACCCCACAATCCTACAGAGGGTTGGGATGAAGGCCTACACTCAGCTAGAACCAAAGGTGTCTGTTACTCTGCTACTTGGGGTTACGTCCAAAATGGCACCCCATTCCATAAATATCCTATAGTTGTTCTAGGATCGATCTATAATGGATCCTATAATACAGCTGGAATTGTTCTGTACCCTATCTCCTATATTCTAGTGCACTACTTAGGGAATAGGGTGCTAACTGACAGAGACATGGTTGTATACCCTCCCTTTTCTACACCCCTTTGAGAGATGGGAGTGGATTCAACTGTTGAAGGGTGTTTTCCAGCTCACTAAGCAGCAACTAAATTAGAGGATGATTTGGTCTTAGTGGAGAGATTTGTCCGATTTGAGATTGAGATCCCTTAAGCTAAGGATACGCTTGAACGCATGCACACCCACACACACATGTGCATGCACACACACACACACACACACACACACACACAATTCACTCTCTGCATTTTTATTCTGTGTGAGGCATGGTTATTTACTGAAGGTTTTCCCACCTGCACACAGAATATAATTACAGGAGTGAGCTGGGTACCAACATTATCCCTGGACCTAGAGATATGACAACTGGATATGTTGCTATGGCACCTGTATATGTTGCTATGTACTATTGTGAGTTAACCTATAATAATCAGCTGCAGTTACAGTTTTTTCCAACTGCTTACACACAAAATCTTTTCATGTCACACGATTTCTGAAACCTCTCACTCAAAGTGCAAAACTACACACCAAATATCCAAAACCATAAGCTATTTCTCAGCCTTTGACTCAGTTGTCAATTGCATAAAACACTTTTTTCAAAACACTACACACAATTCTCTACCTAAAACACAAAAATCTAACAGGAAGTGACTTGCTTTCCTTTTCCAAACACAACCAATCAAAATGCTACACTTATTCACCAGGTCACACACACACACACACACTCCTCACATGTGCAAACACTAATAGTTTAACTGATCACTAACCAATCACTGCTTTACTGTAGTATAGGCCTATAAATAGGTCAAAGGTCAGATTACCTGTTTTGAACAATGGATGCCAACAATGGACAGAGAGCAAGAGGAGTAGGAGGGAGAGGAAGAGGAAGAAGAGGACGAGGACAAAGAAGAAAAGGAAGGAGAGCCATCTCTGATGAGATTAGGGCAACACTTGTTGATCATGTGATCAGCCACGGTTTGACCATGAGAGAGGCACATCCTCCATCACAATGCCACACTGGGTCCGTACAACACCGGCCATATGCTCACTTTTCCGGATGCAATTTACACAATGCTTGTCCCTGATCCAGATCAGGAGCCTGCTAGATTAGTGGTTTTATGGGACAATGTTAGTTTTCACCGGGCTGTTCTGGTCCAAAACTGGTTTGCCACCCATCCACAATTTGTAGTTTTGTACCTACCCCCATATTCACCTTTTCTAAATCCCATAGAGGAATTCTTCTCAGCCTGGCGCTGGAAAGTGTATGATTTCCAACCCTATGCCCGCATGCCGCTTCTCCAGGCAATGGAGGACGCATGTGGGGACATAGAGGTTGCCTCTGTCAAAGGTTGGATACGCCATGCTAGGAGATACTTCCCTCGATGTTTGGCAAGAGAAAACGTATCTTGTGATGTGGACGAAGTATTGTGGCCAGACCCAGGCCGGAGAAGAGATGAAGCGTAGCTTAGCACTGGTGACTGACCCCCCCCTTACCAATTCCTGGACTGCCCCCCCGGGACCCCACACACACAATTGTGTTCTTTACTGTATTCTAAAGAATATACTTTTGGTTTACATATGTTTATGGTTTTGTTGTATGCTACTGTATACAACAGTAATGTTTGGCCTAATAAATATTTTCTGTTTCTACATTGCATTGGTGTTTACAGTGTACTTGTTACCCCTCTCAGCAGATTACTTTCACTGTAGAACATTGTATTGAAATGTAGATATAAGCCTATGAAAGACCAAAGAGCTTTAGATTTAGAACAACAGTGTTCACATGGTATATCCAAAAATGTCCTTTCATGAAAGCAGTGTTTGCCATTTGATGCAAATGCTTCATTCTGACATGTGTTTATGTAATTTTGAATGCAGTGTTACATTTTGAAGATGTGAGGCATTTTGCATTTTGTGTGTGCAGTTTTGGGAATTGTGTGTAGAGATTTGAAAAAAAAGGAGACAGTTTTGAAAATGTGTGTAAGCAGTTGGAAAAAAGTGTAATAGCAACAGCTGGTCTTACTGGGGTCCTACACAAGAAGACATTACAGACAAAAGACTTTCCAATTGACAAACATTTAAAAACATTGACATGTAGTGTGTGTTGCATCTATCAGTTACACATACAGTACCTACACACAAGGAGGTCACATGGGGAGAGGTTTGAGTAATAGATCTAATTCCGATGATCCTTTTGAAGAGGTATGTGTAACGTCAGTGTTCTCATTATTGGTCCTGTATTATATGGATAGATATTGGTATAGATTAGATTGATCAATGGCTGTGTTTACAAAGACAGCCCAATTCTGATGTTTTGCCCATAATACCAATTAGTGGAAATAGATCAGAATTGGGCTGCAATATGGTTGATGTTTATAATTACACAAAGTTGAGGTTAATTAGGAGGTGGGTGGTTGACACCATTATTGAAGAGCTGAATGATGCAGCTTGTACATCAAATACCACCCCATATTCCCTATGTAGTGCACTGTTTTTGACCCTGGTCCCTATATAGAGAATAGGGTGCCATTTGGGATTGACTAATAATATTATGTAATTGGTATTTTTACAAGTCAGACCAGATCTATTGTCACTAATTGGTATTTTTACAAGTCAGATCAGATCTGTTGTCACTAATTGGTCTTTTGATCAGTCAGACCAGATCTGTTTTCACAAATTGGTATTTTGACCAGTCAGATCAGATCTTTTGCCAATAATTGGTATTTTTCCCAGTCAGATCAGGGCCCATATCCACAAAGCGTCTCAGAGCAGAACATTGGTCATAAGTGGTGAGAATAGAGACATTCTACTCTTACGGGTAAAAATAAAAGCTATGCATGAAGCCGCTTTAGTCATGAGACCCACCTAATGGACAGATACTGTATTTAGGGCACCTCATGACCTGTCCTAACCACCTCATGACCTGTCCTAACCACCTCATGACCTGTCCTAACCACTTCAAATCAAATCAAATCAAATCAAATGTTATTTGTCACATACACATGGTTAGCAGATGTTAATGCGAGTGTAGCGAAATGCTTGTGCTTCTAGTTCCGACAATGCAGTAATAACGAACAAGTAATCTAACTAACAATTCCAAAAAAACTACTGTCTTATACACAGTGTAAGGGGATAAGGAATATGTACATAAGGATATATGAATGAGTGATGGTACAAAGCAGCATAGGCAAGATACAGTAGATGATATCGAGTACAGTATAACATATGAGATGAGTATGTAAACAAAGTGGCATAGTTAAAGTGGCTAGTGATACATGTATTACATAAGGATGCAGTCGATGATATAGAGTACAGTATATACATATGCATATGAGATGAATAATGTAGGGTAAGTAACATTATATAAGGTAGCATTGTTTAAAGTGGCTAGTGATATATTTACATAATTTCCCATCAATTCCCATTATTAAAGTGGCTGGAGTTGAGTCAGTGTCATTGACAGTGTGTTGGCAGCAGCCACTCAATGTTAGTGGTGGCTGTTTAACAGTCTGATGGCCTTGAGATAGAAGCTGTTTTTCAGTCTCTCGGTCCCAGCTTTGATGCACCTGTACTGACCTCGCCTTCTGGATGACAGCGGGGTGAACAGGCAGTGGCTCGGGTGGTTGATGTCCTTGATGATCTTTATGGCCTTCCTGTAGCATCGGGTGGTGTAGGTGTCCTGGAGGGTAGGTAGTTTGCCCCCGGTGATGCGTTGTGCAGACCTCACTACCCTCTGGATAGCCTTACGGTTGAGGGCGGTGCAGTTGCCATACCAGGCGGTGATACACCCCGCCAGGATGCTCTCGATTGTGCATCTGTAGAAGTTTGTGAGTGCTTTTGGTGACAAGCCGAATTTCTTCAGCCTCCTGAGGTTGAAGAGGCGCTGCTGCGTCTTCTTCACGATGCTGTCTGTGTGAGTGGACCAATTCAGTTTGTCTGTGATGTGTATGCCAAGGAACTTAAAACTTGCTACCCTCTCCACTACTGTTCCATCGATGTGGATAGGGGGGTGTTCCCTCTGCTGTTTCCTGAAGTCCACAATCATCTCCTTAGTTTTGTTGACGTTGAGTGTGAGGTTATTTTCCTGACACCACACTCCGAGGGCCCTCACCTCCTCCCTGTAGGCCGTCTCGTCGTTGTTGGTAATCAAGCCTACCACTGTTGTGTCGTCCGCAAACTTGATGATTGAGTTGGAGGCGTGCGTGGCCACACAGTCGTGGGTAAACAGGGAGTACAGGAGAGGGCTCAGAACGCACCCTTGTGGGTCCCCAGTGTTGAGGATCAGAGGGGTGGAGATGTTGTTGCCTACCCTCACCACCTGGGGGCGGCCTGTCAGGAAGTCCAGTACCCAGTTGCACAGGTCGGGGTCGAGACCCAGGGTCTCGAGCTTGATGATGAGCCGTCCTAACCAGTTCATGAGCTGTCCTAACCAGTTCATGAGCTGTCCTAACCAGTTCATGAGCTGTCCTAACCAGTTCATGAGCTGTCCTAACCATTTCATGAGCTGTCCTAAACAGTTAAGAGATAACAGCAGGTGTCTTGATAATAGAAAAATGTCAGTGGTTCCTGCATCACATGCAATTTCTTTTGAGTTGTCAAAAGAACGTTTTGACATTTCATCAATCCATTAATCATTTAGACCTGAATACTTACAGTATAACCACTAAGCTAATAAATAAACACAGTGTTCTTTTGATTATTTAATTACGTACATCATGTTATTTCAAGTTATCCATTTGGAACGCAACATCACGTTGTTAAAAAAGATGTCTATATTTGGCTTGCCAATAAATTGTGCAATTGAAGGCATCTATTGCTTATGTTAACTTTTATTGTGTTTGATGCAAATTATAGACCTCTCAAACGTTGCATACAATATTATAGACAAGTGACTTGATGCCTACCGTGCCAAAGCGATTTAGAGTTGTTAAACGGGAGTGATGAGTGTGTTGATATAATGGCAATATTGTCAAAATTCTGCATACCATCATATTAGGCAATAATTCAATTTAGCCTACTCTTAATTATTGCGTAGGATGATGGTATGCAGAACCTTAAAATAAAAGATCTGATGGTTGTTAAAAGTGGAAATTTGACTGAAGAGTGCCATCGAGTTCATAGCTGGCGATGCCCATCGTGATTGGTTATTCCCTGTCATTTGCAACAATGTCACTGAGCGTCATCACTATCTTTCCTTTGTAGTACCTCAAACTGTCTTGTTTACCAGCTGAGATAGTTTAATGAGTTGATTTTAGTCCTGGCTCAGAGTTTGTCTGAGCAGTGTCTTAACATCATCCTAAAACATGCTCTCAGTCTTAAAACTGTTTCTAACATGATTGCTAGGACCTTTTCTGAGATGCTTTGTGGATATGGGCCCAGATCTTTTTGCCAATAATCGGGCAAAATGTCTGAATTGGGCTGCCAGTGTAAACTCTGCAACACCCTAATGAAATATAAATCCCATAGTCTCTGCCCCTACGCCCCTCCACTTAGACATTTTTTGGGTCATGTCCTGTCCTTACCGATCCTCACTGAGCAGAAAACTAGGAATCCGTCCCAAATAGCACCCTATTCCCTATATAGTGCACTACTTTTGTAGTAGTACACTATCAAGGGAATAGGATGCCATTTGGAACACAGTCTAGCTTGTGTCCAGGTGCAGTTGTCAGTCCAGACAGACTTCCACAGAATGCTACAGGGCCCAGGCTTCCCTGGTTCAGCTCCCCACTAAAGGCCTGCTTCTCCTGGCCATGATCCAGCGTGTCAGGCCTAAATAAGACACAAACAGAGGGGCTCCCCGAGAAACACAGACACTTTGTAGAGATCCTTCATTTTTGACAGGACCGTTATGGAAACTAATTTGTGACGACCCTAACGACCATGTCACCATGGGGACATGATGTGCTGAAGGAGTGATGGCAGGTTTAATGACATGACGTGGGGGGGAGAGAAAGAGAGAGTGGGAAGGAGGGAGAGAAAGAGAAAGAGAGGGAGGGAAGGAGGGAGAGAAAGAGAGGGAGGGAAGGAGGGAGAGAAAGAGAGGGAGGGAAGGAGGGAGAGAAAGAGAGGGAGGGAAGGAGGGAGAGAAAGAGAGGGAGGGAAGGAGGGAGAGAAAGAGAGAGGGAAAGAAAAAAAGAGTAAGCAATGTACTAAACTATTACAGCAGATTACAATCCTCACATAGGGGAAATAATATATCGGTACTCTGCAGTGTACACATTCACACAGGAAGACACACTTAGCTGTTCACATGTGACTGCCTTCGCTTACACTTCGTCTGTGTCCCAAATGTTACCCTATTGCCATTTAGGAGGTGCCCATTAACACGTCACCTAGAAACGCAGCCAGCCTGTAAATCTTCCTGAACAGTCTCATGTAATAAATATTTATAATGAAAAAAGTGTCACTTCTGACATTAACATTTTTGTATTGATTCTCTACTTCTCTCTGATTAGCTGAGCTCCAGTACATTTTAGTAATTTAGCAGACACTTATCCAGAGCAACTTACAATAGTCAGCAAAATAACAAAACACAGGGTAGAAGCCCAAACAAACACATAACAAAACACAGGGTAGAAACCCAAACAAACACATAAAACACAGGGTAGAAACCCAAACAAACACATAAAACACAGGGTAGAAACCCAAACAAACACATAAAACACAGGGTAGAAACCCAAACAAACACATAAAACACAGGGTAGAAACCCAAACAAACACATAACAAAACACAGGGTAGAAACCCAAACAAACACATAAAACACAGGGTAGAAACCTGAACAAACACATAAAACACAGGGTAGAAACCTGAACAAAAAAGTGATGAGTACCTCCAATAAATAACACAAGCGCACAATGGTTATCACAAGGGACAAGACCAGCCTCTGCACAATACACGCGGCACAGAAGCCAAAACAACATAGCACAGGTACTCACACGACCAATGAACATTGTAACAATAATCGACAGGACAATGGTAAACATTTCAAATCCCACCGTACCTTCTCTGCTATGCAGTCTGATTTCCGAGCTCGTCACGGGTGCACCTCAGCCACGCTCAAGGTGCTAAACGATATCATAACCGCCATCGATAAAAGACAGTACTGTGCAGCTGTCTTCATCGACCTGGCCAAGGCTTTCGACTCTGTCAATCACCATATTCTCATCGGCAGACTCAACAGCCTTGCTTTCTCTAATGACTGTCTCGCCTGGTTCACCAACTACTTCTCAGACTTCAGTATGTTAACACTATGTTAACAAACCTCCAAACGAGCTAAAATGCCATTCAACACTCCTTCCGTGGCTTCCAACTGCTCTTAAATGCTAGTAAAACGAAATGCATGCTCTTCAACCAATCGCTGCCCACACCTGCCCGCCCGACTAGCATCACTACTCTGGACAGTTCTGACTTAGAATATGTGGACAACTATAAATACCAAGGTATCTAGTTAGACTGTAAACTCTCCTTCCAGACTCACATTAATAAGCATCTCCGATCTTTGACTTCGGCGATGTCATTTACAAAATAGCCTCCAACACTCTACTCAGCTAACTGGATGCAGTCTATCACAGTGCCATCCGTTTTGTACCAAAGCCCCATATACTACCCAACACTGCGACCTGTATGCTCTCGTTGGCTGGTCCTCGCTACATATTCGTCATCAAGCCCATTGGCTCCAGGTCATCTATAAGTCTTTCCTAGGTAAAGCTCAGCCTTGTCTCAGATCACTGGTCACCATAGCAACACCCACCCATAGCACATGCTCCAGCAGGTATATTTCACTGATCATCCCCAAAGCCAACTCCTACTTTGGCCGCCTTTCCTTCCAGTTCCCTGCTGCGAATGACTGAAACAAATTGCAATAGCCACTGAAGTTGGAGATGTATATCTCCCTCACTAACCGTATCAGGTGTCAGAGCAGCTTACCGATCGCTGCAGCTGTACACAGCCCAACTGTAAATAGCCCATCCAACCAACTACATACCTCATCCACATATTTGTTTTAGTTTTTCTGCTCTATTGCACACCAGTATTTCCACTTGTACATCCTCATCTGCACATAAATCACTCCAGTGTAAATTGCTCAGTTTGAATTACTTTGCCACTATTGGCCTATTTATTGCCTTACCTCCCTACTTCATTTGCACACACTGTAAACAGATTTGTCTATTGTGTTATTGACTGTACGTTTGTTTGTTCCATGTGTAACTCTGTGTTGTTGTTTGTGTCACACTGCTTTGCTTTATCTTGGTCAGGTCGCAGTTGTAAATGAGAACATGTTCTCAACTGGCCTACCTGGTTAAATAAAGGTGAAATATATATATATATATATTTTTAAATTTAAAGGACACACTTACACAATTACTAATCAATGGGAATAGGGACCAGGTGTGCAAAATGACAGTTCCGGAGGGATCCGTGACACAAACAGAGAACACAGGTATAAATGCACTGTGGAAAATGGGGAAGATTGGCGACACCTGGAGGGGATGGAGACAAGCACAAAGACAGCTGAAACAGATCAGGGTGTGACATTCATTTGATCTGTATTTCAATGGGAACTGCCCCCTTAGAGGGGATGATGTTACTGGCTATATCTATTAGTACACTATTGTAAATAAGGAAGAGAGTGTTCTTTCAGATGCAGACATTCGTAATTCAGACTTTAATGGAGCGATGTGTTTAGATTCAGGGGTAAAAGGAAATTAAGAAATATCAGCTGCATCGTCCCACTTTCCCCTTCAATTATTAATCCTATTTTCTTATGAATTAGTCATGTTTTCCACTCTCAAATATTTATTTATCTATTTTCAAGGCCTTCAAATATTTATGGTCAGGTCACCAACAAGAGTCTGTACAGTGATGCAGTGATGCCCATCTGATGTTAGAAGGATGTTATTAGCATTAGAAGACGTTTAAGTTGGAGACCAGGATACAATCAGAGACGTATTGTAGCAAGAGCGCGACCAACAATTTCTCCAACGTCCGCAGAGATCGCATTCCTGTTAAATGCCAGATGTTGGCTCTAGCTGAAATCACCTTCTATATGTCAAGCATTGTGCGCTTGTCAAAAACATGTGTTTAATTGAATCCCGGCAGAAATTTAAGCCTGCACATCTTTTCATGAGTTACACAGATTCCATTTTAGTGGAGGTGATTTTTAGAGATGTCTATCAGTTTAAATGATCAGACTATTTAACCTTTCTAGGGCAGGGGTTCCACTGAAAAGGCAGCGCGCGATATACAAAAATATTTTTTTGAGATATGTAACTTTCACACATTAACAAGTCCAATACAGCAAATGAAAGATAAAAATCTTGTTCATCTACCCATCGTGTCCGATTTACAGCTTTACAGCGAAAGCACAACATATGATTATGTTAGGTCACCGCCAAGTCGAAAAAACACAGCCATTTTTCCAGCCATAGATAAGAGTCATAAAAAGCAGAAATATAGATAAAATTAATCACTAACCTTTGATGATCTTCATCAGATTACACTCATAGGACATCATGTTACACTATACATGTATGTTTTGTTCGATAATGTGCATATGTATATTCAAAAATCTCAGTTTACATTGGCGCCTTACGTGCAGTAATGTTTTGATTCCAAAACATTGATAAAAGATACAAGTGTTATTCACAAAATTAAAGATAGACTTCTCCTTAATGCAACCGCTGTGTTAGATTTCAAAAAAACTTTACGGAAAAAGCATAATCTGAGAACGGCGCTCAGAACCCAAAACAGCCAGAGGAATTTCCGCCATTTTGGAATCAACAAAGTTAGAAACAACACCATAAATATTCACTTACCTTTGATTATCTTCATCAGAAGGCACTCCCAGGAATCCAAGTTCGACAATAAATGACTGATTTGTTCCATAAAGTTCCATCATTTATGTCCAAATACCCACTTGTTGTTAGCGTGTTCAGCCCAGTAATCCATCTTCATGAGGCGTAGGCACTTCATCCAGACAAAAACTCGAAAAGTACCGTTACAGTCCTTTAGAAACATGTCAAACGATGTATGGAATCAATCGTTAGGATGTTTTTAACATAAAACATCAATAATGTTCCAACCAGAGAATTCCTTTGTCTTCAGAGAAGCACTGGAACGAGAGGTAACTCTGTCGGGAGCGCGCATCATGAGACCAAGGCACTCTGCCAGAACACTGACTCAAAGAGGTCTCATGAGCCCCACCTTTATAGTAGAATCCTCAAATCATTTTCTAAAGACGGTTGACATCTAGTGAAAGCCGTAGGAAGTGCAACTTTATCCATATCTCAATATGTATTCGGTAGGCCGAATGCTAGTAAAACCAAATGCATGCTTTTCAACCGTTCGCTGCCTGCACCTGCACGTCCGACTAGCATCACCACCCTGGATGGTTCCGACATAGAATATGTGGACATCTATAAGTACCTAGGTGTCTGGCTAGACTGTAAACTCTCCTTCCAGACTCATATCAAACATCTCCAATCTAAAATCAAATCTAGAGTCAGCTTTTTATTCCGCAACAAAGCCTCCTTCACTCACACCGCCAAACTTACCCTAGTAAAACTGACTATCCTACCGATCCTCGACTTCAGCGATGTCATCTACAAAATAGCTTCCAATTCTCTACTCAGCAAACTGGATGCAGTTTATCACAGTGCCATCCGTTTTGTCACTAAAGCACCTTATACCACCCACCACTGCGACCTGTATGCTCTAGTCGGCTGGCCCTCGCTACATATTCGTCGCCAGACCCACTGGCGCCAGGTCATCTACAAGTCCATGCTAGGTAAAGCTCCGCCTTATCTCAGTTCACTGGTCACGATGGCAACACCCACCCGTAGCACAAGCTCCAGCAGGTGCATCTCACTGTTCCTCCCTAAAGCCAACACCTCATTTGGCCGCCTTCCGTTCCAGTTCTCTGCTGCCTGTGACTGGAACGAATTGCAAAAATCACTGAAGTTGGAGACTTTAATCTCCCTCACCAACTTCAAACATCTGCTATCTGAGCAGCTAACTGATCGCTGCAGCTGTACATAGTCTATCGGTAAATAGCCCACCCAATTTTACCTACCTCATCCCCATACTGTTTATATTTATTTAGTTTTCTGCTCTTTTGCACACCAATATCTCTACCTGTACATGACCATCTGATCATTTATCACTCCAGTGTTAATCTGCAAAATTGTAATTTTAATTTCATGCCTTTTAAACACAATGTATATAGACTCTCTTTTTTCTACTGTGTTATTGACTTGTTAATTGTTTACTCCATGTGTAACTCTGTGTTGTCTGTTCACACTGCTATGCTTTATCTTGGCCAGGTTGCAGTTGTAAATGAGAACTTGTTCTCAACTAGCCTACCTGGTTAAATAAAGGTGTTCTCAACTAGCCTACCTGGTTAAATAAAGGTGTTCTCAACTAGCCTACCTGGTTAAATAAAGGTGTTCTCAACTAGCCTACCTGGTTAAATAAAGGTGAAATAAAAAAATACAAATAAAAGGCCAAGCTTTGAAAAACTACAAACCTCAGATGTCCCACTTCCTGGTTGGATTTTTCTCAGGTTTTCGCCTGCCATATGAGTACTGTTATACTCACAGACATCATTCAAACAGTTTTAGAAACGTCAGAATGTTTCTATCCAATACTAATACTAATATGTATATATTAGCATCTGGGACAGAGTAAGAGGCAGTTCACTCTGGGCACGCTATTCATCCAAAAGTGAAAATGCTGCCCCCTATCCCAAAAAGGGATGACTTTGTGAGGATGAAAGAGAGATTATTCTTTTGGCGTGGGTTTTGGCATCTGAACAGAGCTGTCCTAGACTACAAGAGAGTTTGCCAAACAAATACTTTATATTCCATGAAGATAATCAGTGAACACTGAAAAAAACTGTGAATTTGCTTTGAAGTACAGCGGTCCAAACACCAAAGTGTTACTGTTTCTTCTAAACAGAGTTTTAGCATTACTAGCAGATAGAAGTAGCACTATGTCACACAGATTTTTTTAAATCTATGTATCTAGAAACATCTTTAAACTTCTCAGCATCATTTCTGCAGAGTAAAATAGAATCAAACTGAAATGTATGAAACTGCATCTTTCTTCATGTCCAGTGATAAGGTAATGTATTAACCTGCATCTCTCTTCATATCCAGTGATAAGGTAGTATATTAACCTGCATCTCTCTTCATGTCCAGTGATAAGGTAATGTATTAACCTGAATCTCTCTTCCTATCCAGTGATAAGGTAATGTATTAACCTGCATCTCTCTTCATATCCAGTGATAAGGTAGTATATTAACCTGCATCTCTCTTCATGTCCAGTGATAAGGTAATGTATTAACCTGAATCTCTCTTCCTATCCAGTGATAAGGTAATGTATTAACCTGCATCTCTCTTCATATCCAGTGATAAGGTAGTGTATTAACCTGCATCTCTCTTCATATCCAGTGATAAGGTAGTGTATTAACCTGCATCTCTCTTCACAGCCAGTGATAAGGTAGTGTATTACCCTGTATCTCTCTTCCTATCCAGTGATAAGTTTGTGTATTAACCTGTATCTCTTCCTATCCAGTGATAAGGTAGTGTATTACCCTGTATCTCTTCATATCCAGTGACAAGGTAGTGTATTAACCTGCATCTCTTCATATCCAGTGATAAGGTAGTGTATTACCCTGTATCTCTTCCTATCCAGTGATAAGGTAGTGTATTAACCTGCATCTCTCTTCCTATCCAGTAATAAGGTAGTGTATTAACCTGCATCTCTCTTCCTATCCAGTGATAAGGTAGTGTATTACCCTGTATCTCTTCCTATCCAGTGATAAGGTAGTGCATTACCCTGCATGTCTCTTCCTATCCAGTGATAAGGTAGTGTATTACCCTGTATCTCTTCCTATCCAGTGATAAGGTAATGTATTACCCTGCATCTCTCTTCCTATCCAGTGATAAGGTAGTGTATTACCCTGCATCTCTCTTCCTATCCAGTGATAAGGTTGTGTATTAACCTGTATCTCTTCCTATCCAGTGATAAGGTAGTGTATTACCCTGTATCTCTTCCTATCCAGTGACACGGTAGTGTATTACCCTCTATCTCTTCCTATCCAGTGATAAGGTAGTGTATTACCCTGCATCTCTCTTCCTATCCAGTGATAAGGTCGTCTATTACCCTGCATCTCTCTTCCTATCCAGTGATAAGGTCGTGTATTAACCTGTACCTCTTCCTATCCAGTGATAAGGTAGTGTATTACCCTGTATCTCTTCATATCCAGTGACAAGGTAGTGTATTAACCTGCATCTCTTCATATCCAGTGACAAGGTAGTGTATTACCCTGCATCTCTTCATATCCAGTGACAAGGTAGTGTATTACCCTGCATCTCTTCATATCCAGTGACAAGGTAGTGTATTACCCTGCATCTCTTCATATCCAGTGACAAGGTAGTGTATTACCCTGCATCTCTTCATATCCAGTGATAAAGTAGTGCTGTACTGTATGAGGTGCAGTGGCAGACTTTTGGAACTTAATACGGTAATATCTCATGTTTTATGAAACCAAAGGGTTCCAGGCTACTAGAACACACAAACACATACTCGCTCATCTGTTCCCATGGTTACCCAGGCTCTGAGCAGTAGCAGTGATTGTGTGTTTGTGTGCAGCCTTATGTATGAAACCAGCCCCCTCACCAAACTGCAAGGCTTTCTGTTTGTGTCATAACCATCCTTCATGATTCAAGCGCACACACACACACTAGGATAGCCTGGAGAGCTCACCCTGCCACAGACATTAAGCTGAGAGCAATCTGTGGGGAAGCTCTGTTTTAAAGTGTGTGTGTGTGTTCCGGGGTCTGTCTCTCTCTGTCTCTCCATCTCTCTCTCTCTCCTTCTCTCTCTAATGGTTTTCCAAAAAAGGTCCAGTTGCCAGGAATACAAATTCCATCTAGACACCGTTGCCCTAAAAAACTATACGTACCTTGACCTAAACATCAGCGGCACAGGTAACTTCCACACAGCTGTGAACGATCTGAGAGACAAGGCAAGAAGGGCATTCTATGTCATCAAAAGGAACAGAAAATTCAACATACCAATTAGGATTTGGCTAAAAATACTTGAATCAGTCATAGAACCCACTGCCCTTTACGGTTGTAAGGTCTGGGGTCTGCTCACCAACCAAGATTTCCCAAAATGGGACAAACACTAAACTGAGTCTCTGCATGCAGAATTCTGTAAAAAATATCCTCTGTGTACAACATAAAACACCAAATAATGCATGCAGAGCAGAATTAGGCCGATACTCACTAATTATCAAAATCCAGAAAAGAGTTGTTAAATTCTATGACCACTTAAAAGGAATGGATTCCCGAACCTTCCATAACAAAGTTATCACCTTCAGAGAGATGAACCTGGAAAAGAGTCCCTAAGCAAGCTGGTCCTGGGGCTCTGTTCACAAACATAAACACAAACAGACCCCACAGAGCCCCAGGACAGCAGCACAATTAGACCCAACCAACTAATGAATTAACAAAAGAATTAACAAAAAAACTGAGCAAACTAGAATGCTTTTTGGCCCTAAACAGAGAGTACAGAGCGGCAGAATACCTGACCACTGTGACTGACCCAAACTTAAGGAAAGCTTTGCTATGTTCAGACTCAGTGAGCATAGCCTTGCTATTGAGAAAAGTCGCCGTAGGCAGACATGGCTCTGAAGAGAAGACAGGCTATTTGCACACTGCCCACAAAATGAGGTGAAACTGAGCTGCACTTCCTAACCTTCTGCCAAATGTTTGACCATATTAGACACATATTTCCCTCAAATTACACAGACCCACAAAGAATTTGAAAACAAATCAAATTTTGATAAACTCCCATATCTACTGGGTTAAATACCACAGTGTGCCATCACAGCAGCAAGATGTGTGACCTGTTGCCACAAGAAAAGGGCAACCAGGGAAGATCAAACACCCTTGTAAATACAATATTTATATAATTATGTTGATTTATCTTCCCTTCTTTACTGTAACTATTTCCACATCATTACAACACAGTTTATAGACATAATATGACATTTGCAATGTCTTTATTCTTTTGGAACTGTTCCCTTTTTATTGTTGGTTTTATTTTTGTTTATATACATTTCACTAGCTTTGGCAATGTAAAGATAAGTGTCCCATGCCAATAAAACCCCTTGAATGTAATTTAATTGAAAGAGAGTGTCACACCCTGGTCTTTGTGTTTTCTTTATTATTTTGGTCAGGCCAGGGTGTGACATGGGTTATTTATGTGGTGTGTTTTGTCTTGTTTTTTTTGTAGGTATCGGGATTGTGAATTAGTAGGGTTATCTAGAAAAGTCTATGGTTGCCTGAAGTGGTTCTCAATCAGAGGCAGGTGTTTATCGTTGTCTCTGATTGGGAACCATATTTAGGCAGCCATATTCTTTGAGTGTTTCGTGGGTGATTGTTCCTGTCTCTGTGTTAGTTTGCACCAGCATAGGCTGTTTCAGTTTTCATGTTACGTTTTTATGTTACGTTTATTGTTTTTGTTTGTTTGTGTTTATTCGGTTATTAAACATGTATCAAAATTACCACGCTGCATTTTGGTCCGCCTCTCCTTCACCGCAAGAAAACCCTAACAGAGAGAGAGACACAAACACATAGACACTTCATCATCCACAATAAAATTATATTATCCTGATAATTACAGTCTGCTGGTGTATTTAAAATAATTGTTATCAGTTATTATATGGAAAATGCAGACGGTAGGGTCCTCCATCGATGAACGGTCTACGCTGGTCTTGCCTGTAACAGTCAAGGCAGTAAAGCCTGTGTGTGAAAGGTGCATCTGATGTAAATGCTGTGTAAGTTAGAATCAATACAGGTATATAGGCCTGCACGTCTCTTTCAGCACACGCTGGGAAACACGGAGGAAGCAACCCGTTCATTTTTAAGAGTATTCCCTCCATTCCTATGGTCCTGGTCAGAAGTAGTGCACTGTATAGGGTATAGGGTGCCATTTCATAAGGAATAGGGTGCTATTTGATAGGGAATAGGGTGCCATTTAATAGGGAATAGGGTGCTATTTGATAGGGAATATGGTGCCATTTGATAGGGAATAGGGTGCCATTTGATAGGGAATAGAGTGCCATTTAATAGGGAATAGGGTGCCATTTAATAGGGAATAGGGTGCCATTTGATAGGGAATAGGGTGCCATTTGATAAGGAATATGGTGCTATTTGATAGGGAATAGGGTGCCATTTGATAGGGAATAGGGTGCCATTTGATACGGAATAGGGTGCCATTTGATAAGAAATAGGGTGCCATTTGATAGGGAATAGGGTGCCATTTGATAAGATATAGGGTGCCATTTGATAAGATATAGGGTGCCATTTGATAGGGAATAGGGTGCCATTTGATAGGGAATAGGGTGGCATTTGATAGGGAATAGGGTGCCATTTGATAAGAAATAGGGTGCCATTTGATAGGGAATAGGGTGCCATTTGGGAGGCAGTCCTGGATAACGAGGCCAGCAGTTATTTAAAGTCCCTGTGATGGAGAGAGTGAGCAAGTGAGTGAATATTTGAACATGGAAAAAGAAATGAAGAAAAAACAGATAGGCCTATATCTCTTTGTGACTCCAGGCTCTGGGAATCTCTAACAGTCCTGTAAAATATTAACATGTCACCGTGGAGACAGAGGGCATATCATGCTACCTCTAACTTGCGCCGAGGGTGAGGGAATGGCTGTCCCTCTCACTCTCCTACTGGCCTACATTCTGAGCCAGGTGGACCCGGGGCGTCCGTATCACTCCCCATACAGCAGCAGCAGCTCACGTCCACTTCGGTTTATATCGCCAAACCTCCCAGAGTTCTGCTGGAGGGCTGTGCTGCCATGGCGATACAATAGAGAAACTTGAAAGGAAGAGTGACCAAACAGATTGGGAGTGATATTGTTCCAAATGTGTTCTAGATCAAGGCTAGAGTAGAAGAACTCTAGAACACTAGAACACTGTCAAGAGTTCTGAATCAATGCTTAAGTCTGTATTCCCACAGACAAGTTGTTTATGTATAATGTGTTAACGTTTCTTCATCCTTATCTCAGTTTTGTGCCTTTCTACAGCTCTGTAATGGATGCTTTGTGTCGGATTCTCAGTCAGTAGAGAGCACTGTGTGTGTGTGTGTGTGTGTGTGTGTGTGAGAGTGAGAGAGCAGGAAGCAGAGCTCATCATACCTGGTAATATAGATATAAACAGCACAGTTTATGTCCAGCCCAACAAGCTGTGTCTCATCTCAATACTGCAGGCAAATCTGTCCATTTAAAAAACTATGATAACCAAACAGGAGAAAATTAACTCAGTAGTGGAAACATGAACCCTTCTGCTCCATATTTTCTGACACAAATTAACTCTTGTTTTTCATGAAGTGGCAGACGAACCATGACAAAATTACACTGTTCCATGAAATTTCAAACACAACATTTCACGTCGGCTAAAACAGAAAAGTTAAGTTAGTCATGCCCCTCCACCCATACACAACACATGCACACACACACACACACTTACACATACGCACACACACACACACACACACACACACCACAAGCTCCCAAAACAGAACCCTTGCTGAGATCTAAAGCTAAAACAATGACATGGCTGTCTATTCTGCTTGACCAGGTGTGTTAACGAGACTGTCTATTCTGCTTGACCAGGAGTGTTAACGAGGCTGTCTATTCTGCTTGACCAGGTGTGTTAACGAGGCCATCTATTCTGCTTGACCAGGTGTGTTAACGAGGCTGTCTATTCTGCTTGACCAGGAGTGTTAACGAGGCTGTCTATTCTGCTTGGCCAGGTGTGTTAACGAGGCTGTCTATTCTCCTTGACCAGGTGTGTTAACGAGGCTGTCTATTCTGCTTGACCAGGAGTGTTAACGAGGCTGCCTATTCTGCTTGACCAGGTGTGTTAACGAGGCTGTCTATTCTGCTTGACCAGGTGTGTTAACGAGGCTGTCTATTCTGCTTCACCAGGTGTGTTAACGAGACTGTCTATTCTGCTTCACCAGGTGTGTGACTCTGACCTCTAGCTGATTTACACACCCATTACCCAGCATGCATCCATTCATCAGACATAATGATCTGAAGGGAGTGAAGGAGGCAGAGATCGCCAGGGTAAGAGCTGTCCAGCGTTTCTCTTATGCCAAGGTGGCGAATAGAGTGAAATAAAGTGTGTCGGTCGCAATGGTGGAGGCACCAGTCTAGTGATGCTTGGACCAGGGTCCCTATGGGTCCCTATTGGCCCTGGTCAAAAATAGTGCACTACGAAGGGAATAGGGTGCCATTTGGGATGCAAACATAGTGATATGAACTATCATTGCACTGGTGCTTTCAATCCCTATGGGCTCTGGTCAGAAGTAGTGCACTATGTTGGGGAAATGGTGCCATTTGGGATACATGCATAATGATTTGAACTGAGGAAAATGAAAGAGAGCAGACACCAGGGGAAATACGTATCAAGCATCTCAGTGTAGGACTGTCTTATATCAGAATGAATACGATTACATGGACAGGGGCACCTGATTCTAGATCAGCAGTCCTACTGGCAGATGGTTCATACATATGCACCCAGGTTTGTAAAAATCTATGTTTTACTCTGAACTGTGAAAGACAAGGAGAAAGAAGAGTAGCGTGTCTGAACAAACCACAGCAAAAACACAATCGTAGCTAAGAATGCAGTATTTCTACTGCCACATCTGAAGTTCTCCTTGATTGACTGTTATATAGACTCCCGAGTGACGCAGCGGTCTAAGGCACTGCATCTCAGTGCTAGATGTGTCACTACAGAATCTAGGCTGTATCACAACCGGCCGGGATTGGGAGTCCCATAGGGCGGCGCACAATTGGCCAGTGTCGTGTCTTTACTATCATTAAATTGAACTCTTATAGTTTTTATCAAAGATTCTCTGTAATTAGTATTACGCGATCAACTGATTAATCATGTAACTGTAATTAACTAGGAAGTCGGGGCACCAAGGAAAAATATTCCGATTACAAAGTTGTAATTTCCTAAAATAACTTTTCAGATATTTTATCTGATGAATTAGTCTTCGAATTAATGAATTATTTACTTTACCTCACTTTAGACTCATTCCAAACTCATATCTGCACGAACCCAGTCTTCACTATGAGTCATCCATACATCAATTGTCTTAAATCATGTATTTATTACTAACTAAGTAATTCACAGAAATGAATAAACAAACAAACAAGGTAAATGTGGTTACATGAAATGATAGGAGAATGTGCCCTAGTTGGCTAAACCAGCATGGCGGCTTGTTAGACAAAAGGGAAGTGGGGTCGACTAAGAAGTCACTACAGAGTGATAATTATAACAATTGAAATGCTAATCCTTTGCACATGAACGCTCACTCATTCGGGAACAATTGCAATCAATATATATATATTTAGGTTCAGTGTGTCGTCTTGATCGCTGGTGAAAAGTTGTTTCTTTTGTAGAATTGTCCGTCTCTCCCTCTGTCGTGGTTATAGTGGATTGTTCAGAGTGACATTCATTTGTTTCGTTATAGAATGGATGTCTTGGTGGTTGTCGTTCTTCGCGTTCAATGATACCGAATTCCTAGCTGCAGACTAGTAATTAATATCAAATACTTGTTCTTATTCTGTCGGTATCGATAGTCTAAGAGTTTAACCACGTGGTATGGTTAAAAGATTCAGCAATGGTCTACAACCTTCGTCTTCTCCTGATGGAGAAAAACACGGTCTGGTGATAATTTCCCAAAGTTGGGTTTTATTCGGAATTGCAGAAAAGGGGCTGTCCCAGGATGTCTGACCCTAACTGGGCTCAGGGGCGGTCAGCTGATTTATTTCAAATCAAAAGGGAATTGTATTTTTCTTCATTAAACAGTCCAAAATCATATTACACAATTATACAAACAGTATCATACTCACTCATTCATCTTATACATTCATCTTATACAACAATTAGATGTAAACCTCATATCTGAGGCTACTGTATAAACAGCATTATGGTAATGTGACCACACAGTCTCCCATGAGCTTCCCCAAGTTGTAACAAACGGACCAGTTCGTAGCTGGATTCTTCACCGATCTTTTAAACTTTCTCCGGAACATGAAAGTTGTTCGTACCTCAAGTTCTGTGAGGTGGAAGAAATTCCTTTGTGCTCCATGAAAATTTACTCTGCCTCTTATACTATGTGGCCATGTGGCAGGGTCTTCTCAGGAATTTACGAGCTCTCTCTGACCACAGCAGCCTAGTTGAAGGAGACAAGGGGGAGGCAGGGAGAGTGGGATGGGGCTTGCTATACCCAAAGAGGGCAACGTCATGACACCAGCGTCGTCCGGGTTTGGTGTAGGTCGGGTTTGGTGTAGGTCAGGTTTGGTGTAGGTCGGGTTTGGTGTAGGTCGTAATTATTAATAAGAATTTGTTCTTAACTGACTCGCCTAGTTAAATAAAGTTTAAATAAAACATTTATAAACTTATCTTGATATAGACAGTGTGCATAAGAACCCCCCCCACAAAAAATGAACCAACCAGATAAATGTCCTTTAGGACCGGTCCGTACCCTTCAACAAAGCACTTGAAAGATAATTAAGTAGATATTTCAGAAAACAAAATTGGTTCTGGATTTTAGTTTTCACTGGGCAAACAAGATACTGTTCCTTTAGCTGTGATGTTTTGGCGTTACATAGGATGACAGGTTCTTTCTTCATAATGTTTGACATAGTCAGGAATCACAAATGGCTGCCTATTCCCTGTATAGCACACTATGTTTGAGTCAAAAGTAGGGCTCTATTTAGGGAATGGGGGGCTTTCAAGTCCAAAGTAGCATGGTGTATAAAGGGAATGGGGTGCTTTTGTGTCAAAAGTTGGGCACTATAAATCAAATCAAAGTTTATTTGTTACGTGCGCCGAATACAACAGGTGGACCTTACAGTGAAACGCTTACTTATAGGCCCTAACCGACAGCTCAATTTGTAAGTAAAAAAATTGGCATTAGGTGAATAATAGATAAGTAAAGAAATAAAAAACAACAGTAAAATGACAAAAAAAATAAACCGTAAAAATAACAGTAGCGAGGCTATAAAAGTAGCGAGGGTACATACAGACACCGGTTAGTCAGGCTGATTGAGGTAGTATGTACATGTAGATATGGTTAAAGTGACTATGCATATATGATGAACAGAGAGTATCAGTAGCGTAAAAGAGGGGTTTGCGGGTGATGGGTGGTGGGACACAATGCAGATTGTCCGGGTAGCCGTTTGGTTACCTGTTCAGGAGTCTTATGGCTTGGGGGTAAAAACTGTTGAGAAGCCTTTTTGTTCTAGACTTGGCACTCCGGTACCGCTTGCCATGCGGTAGTAGAGAGAACAGTCTATGACTGGGATCTTTGACAATTTTTAGGGCCTTCCTCTGACACCACCTGGTGTAGAGGTCCTGGATGGCAGACAGCTTAGCCCCAGTGATGTACTGGGCCGTACGCATTACCCTCTGTAGTGCCTTGCGGTCGGAGGCCGAGCAATTGCCATACCAGGCAGTGATTCTCAATGTTGCAGATGTAGAACCTTTTGAGGATCTCAGGACCCATGCAAAATCTTTTTAGTTTCCTGAGGGGGAATAGGCTTTTTTGTACCCTCTTCACGACTGTCTTGGTGTGCTTGGACCATTCTACTTTGTCGATGATGTGGACACCAAGGAACTTGAAGATCTCAACCTGCTCCACTGTATAGGGAATGGGGTGCTTTTGAGTCAAATGTAACACACTATATATAGGGAATGGGGTGCTTTTGAGTCAAAAGTAGTGCACTATAGAGGGAATGGGGTGCTTTGGAGTCAAAAGTAGCATGCTATATATAGGGAATGGGTGCTTTTGAGTAAATGTAGGGCACGGTATAGGGAATGGGGTGCTTTTGAGTCAAAAGTAACACACTATATATAGGGAATGGGGTGCTTTTGAGTCAAAAGTAACAAACTATATATAGGGAATGGGGTGCTTTTGAGTCAAAAGTAACACACTATATATAGGGAATGGGGTGCTTTTGAGTCAAAAGTAACAAACTATATATAGGGAATGGGGTGCTTTTGAGTCAAAAGTAACACACTATATATAGGGAATGGGGTGCTTTTGAGTCAAAAGTAACACACTATATATAGGAAATGGGGTGCTTTTGAGTCAAAAGTAACACACTATATATAGGGAATGGGGTGCTTTTGAGTCAAAAGTAGTGCACTATAGAGGGAATGGGGTGCTTTGGAGTCAAAAGTAGCATGCTATATATAGGGAATGGGTGCTTTTGAGTAAATGTAGGGCACGGTATAGGGAATGGGGTGCTTTTGAGTCAAAAGTAACACACTATATATAGGGAATGGGGTGCTTTTGAGTCAAGAGTAACACTATATATAGGAAATGGGTTGCTTTGGAGTCAAGGGTAACACACTATATATAGGAAATGGGGTGCTTTTGAGTCAAATATAACACACTATATAGGGAATGGGGTGCCATTTGGGATGCAAAAATAGTAATGTTATTAATGATATTTGACAGGGTCAGACAATGCACGTGTAAACAGGAAGAGATGAGAGGGGTTTGTAAACATAAAGAGATGAGAGGGGTTCAAATCAAATCAAATGTTATTGGTCACATGCACGTGTTTAGCAGATGTTATATGTAGCGAAATGCCTGTGTAATACAAGTAATATCTAACCATTTCACAACAAATACCTAATACACACAAGTCTAAGTAAATGAATGGAATTAAGAATATATAAATATATAGATGAGCAATGTCAGCGCGGCATAGACTAAGATACAGTAGATATAATACAGTGAAGTAAATACATATGAGAGTAATGCAAGATATGTAAACATTCTAAAAGTGGCATTATTAAAGTGACTAGTGTTCCATTTATTCAAGTGGCCAATGATTTCAAGTCTGTATGTAGGCAGCATCTTCTCTGTGCTAGTGGTGGCTGTTTAACAGTCTGATGGCCTTGAGGTAGAAGATGTTTTTCAATCTCTCTGTCCCAGCTTTGATGCACCTGTACTGACCTTGCCTTCTGGATGATAGCGGGGTGGTTGTTGTCCTTGATGATATTTTTGGACTTCCTGTGACATAGGGTGCTGTAGGTGTCCTGGAGGGCAGGTAGTTTGCCCCAGTCCGCATGATCAAAACAATCTCGAAGGGTGGGTTCCGATTGGTCAGACCAGCGTTGAATAGTCCTTAGCACGGGTACTTTTTGTTTGAGTTTCTGCCTGTAGGAAGGGATGAGCAAAATGGAGTAGTGGTCAGATTTGCCGAAAGGAGAGTGGAGGAGGGCCTTGTATGCATCCCGGAAGTTGGAGCAATAATGGTTGAGTGTTTTCCAGCACGCGTACTACAGTAAATATGCTGATAGAATTTAGGTAGCCTTTTCCTTAAATTTGCTTTGTTAAAATCGCCAGCTACAATAAATGCGTCCTCAGGATATATGGTTTCCTGTTTGCATAGAATCCAGTGAAGTTCCTTGATGGCAGTCGTGGTATCGGCTTGACGGAGGATATAAACGTCTGTGACAATAACTGAAGAGAATTCTCTCGGGAGATAATACGGTCAGCATTTGATTGTGAGGTATTCTAGGCCAGGTGAACAAAAGGACTTGAGATCCTGTATGTTATTACAATTACACCATGAGTCATTAATCATGAAACATACACCCCAGCCCTTCTTCTTCCTGAAAAGATGTTTATTCCTGTCGGCGTGATGAACTGAGAATCAAGATGGATGGACTGACTCCAACAGTATATCCCGAGAGAGCCATGTTTCCATGAAACAGAGTTTGTTACAATGCATGATGTCTCTCTGGAAAGAAACCCTTTGTTATCCAGGGACTGAACTTTAGCGCGTAATATACTCGGAAGCGATGGCTGGTGTGCGCGACTGGACTAGAAGACTGCTCCGAATTCCTCTTCTCCACCAGTGTTGATTTGGGTTGGCCTCTGGAATCAGTTCAATTGCCCTGGGTGGTACGAACAAAGGATCCGCTTCGGGGAAGTCGTATTCCTTGTTGTAGTACTGGTGAGTTACCGCCCCTCTGATATCCAATAGTTCCCATATGTATGTAATAACACATAACATTTTCTGAGCTAACGAAGTAAGAAATAATACATACAAAAACAAAATACTGCAAAGAAGCGAGTCAGCCCTATCTGTTGGTGCCATCTTAGTATCAGGGATTGTAAACATGAAGAGATGAGGGGTTTGTAAACATGAAGAGATGAGGGGTTTGTAAACATGAAGAGATGAGAGGGGTTTGTAAACATGAAGAGATGAGAGGGGTTTGTAAACATGAAGAGATGAGAGGGGTTTGTAAACATGAAGAGATGAGGGGTTTGTAAACATGAAGAGATGAGAGGGGTTTGTAAACATGAAGAGATGAGAGGGGTTTGTAAACATGAAGAGATGAGAGGGGTTTGTAAACATGAAGAGATTGTAAACATGGAGAGATGAGGGGTTTGTAAACATGAAGAGATGAGAGGGGTTTGTAAACATGAAGAGATGAGGGGTCACAACTTCACAAGAGTCACAGTGAAACAAATAAAACATTTTTTCTTTCTTTCTCTTGTTTCTCTCCTCCACCCTCCTCTCTCTTTCTCCCTCTACCCCATTCCTTCTCTCTCTCTTTCTCTCTCTGTCTTTCTCTCTGTCCCTCCCCTCTTTCTCTCTCTGTTAAATAGTTTGGCCTGTGCTCAGCGGCTCAGGGGGCGTCATGGCGACAACAGCTTTATTAATCACATCAATCATCTCTAACGGCATGACGACCAGAGGGAACTCTAATCTCTCCTCTCCTGAAGGGCTCTCCACTGTCTACATTAGCCTGACGTGTGTGTCTCTCTCTCTGTGTGTGTGTCTCTTTGTGTGTGTGTGTGGGGGGGGGAAATCAGCCATACCAATGTCTCGGAGGAAGCACCTTACAACTGCCGACCAACGTCAGCTTGCAGGCGCCCGGCCGCCACAAGGCGTCGCTTTGTGGCAGTGAAGGAACAAGGACATCCTGGCTGCCCCAGACCCTCGCTTAACCCGGCGACGCTTGTCTCCCATTCACAGCCAGTTGTGACACAGCATGGGATCGAACCCAGGTCTGTGGTGACTCCTCAAGCACTGAGATGCAGTGCCTTAGACCACTACGCCACTCGGGAGCCCCAATTCATATGATTATAAGATAAATCAAAACCAACTGATGAGTTGTGTCCAGTTTCAGACTGACAGTAAGCCTTCTGAACAACACTAGTCATAACATTGTGATTCCTCTGCACGTGGACAATGGCTTATTAATTAACCATTAGATGATATACAGTTTTGTGTGTGTGTGTGTGTGGTGTGTTTGCTAATGCGTGCACAGGCATTCCTACAAACATGTGACATTTGAGGAATAGACAGCGTTTCCTCCTCATGCCTCTAGTGAAGTCCTCAGGCTTTGGTTCCCTGACTATGGTTCCCTGACTAGAAGAGTTCCTGACTATGGTTCCCTGACTATGGTTCCTGACTACAGTTCCTGACAATGGTTCCCTGACCATGGTTCCTGACTATGGTTCCTGACTATGGTTCCCTGACTATGGTTCCCTGACTATGGTTCCTGACTACAGTTCCTGACAATGGTTCCCTGACCATGGTTCCTGACTATGGTTCCCTGACTATGGTTCCCTGACTAGGGTTCCTGCCTAGTGTTCCTGACTAGGGTTCCCTGACTAGGGTTCCCTGACTAAGGTTCCCTGACTATAGTTCCCGAACTAGAAGAGTTCCTATGGTTCCCTGATTAGAAGAGTTCCTGACTATGGTTCCCTGACTAGAAGAGTTCCTATGGTTCCCTGATTAGAAATGTTCCTGACTATGGTTCCCTGACTAGAAGAGTTCTTGACTATGGTTCCCTGACAGGAAAAGTTCCTGACTATGGTTCCCTGGTAAGAAAAGTCTCTTACTATGGTTCCCTGATTAGAAGAGTTCCTATGGTTCCCTGACTAGAAGAGTTCCTATGGTTCCCTGACTAGAAGAGTTCCTATGGTTCCCTAACTGGAAGAGTTCCTGACTATGGTTCCCTGGCTAGAATACTTCCTATGGTTTCCTGACTAGAAGAGTCCCTATGGTTCCCTGACTAGAAGAGTTCCTGACTATGGTTCCCTGGCTAGAAGAGATCCTGATTATGGTTTCCTGACTAGAAGAGTCCCTATGGTTCCCTGACTAGAATAGTTATAATGGTTCCCTGACTAGAAGATTTCCTGACTATGGTTCCCTGACTAGAAGATTTCCTATGGTTCCCTGACTAGAAGAGTTCTTAACTATTCTCATCCCCAGCTTTCTCTTTCTATTCTCATCCTCAGCTTCCTCTTTCTATTCTCATCCCCAGCTTCCTTTTTCTATTCTCATCCCTAGCTTTCTCTTTCTATTCTCATCCCTAGCTTTCTCATTATATTCTCATCCCTAGCTCTCTCTTTCTATTCTCATCCCTAGTTCTCTTTCTATTCTCATCCCTAGCTTTCTCTTTCTATTCTCATCCCTAGCTTCTTATTTCTATTCTCATCCCTAGCTTCTTTCTATCCTCATCCCTAGCTTCCTCTTTCTATTCTCATCCCTAGCTTCCTATTTCTATCCTCATCCCTAGCTTCCTTTCTATTTTCATCCCTAGCTTCCTCTTTCTATTCTCATCCCTAGCCTTCTCTTTCTATTCTCATCCCTAGCTTTCTCTTTCTTTTCTCATCCCTAGCTTTCTCTTTCTTTTCTCATCCCTAGCTTTCTCTTTCCATTCTCATCCCTAGCTTCCTCTTTCTATTCTCATCCGTAGCTTTGCCTTTCCTTCTCAGTTCAACCTTCACTTTCTCAACTCCCACTCTCCTCTTTCCATTCACTCTCTCCTCTTTCCATTCACTCTCTCCTCTTTCCATTCACTCTCTCCTCTTTCCATTCACTCTCTCCTCTTTCCATTCACTCTCTCCTCTTTCCATTCACTCTCTCCTCTTTCCATTCACTCTCTCCTCTTTCCATTCACTCTCTCCTCTTTCCATTCACTCTCTCCTCTTTCCATTCACTCTCTCCTCTTTCCATTCACTCTCTCCTCTTTCCATTCACTCTCTCCTCTTTCCATTCACTCTCTCCTCCTTTTCATTTGGTTTCTTCTCTCCTCTGCAGCCTGTCACACAGTTTGGTAAACTATTACTTAGACCCTCTATCTGGTCGGTCCAATAGCCAACATGTCATCTCACCATGCTATGGACAACAAGCTCTCACAGTCTCACTTCAGAATCAGACGTTCAACTATGTTTCCGAAAATGTCCCATTTCAAAGTTGTTCCAAACGCCAGATTTCAAGGTGTTTAAGGTTAAGTTTAGTTATTAACTTCCTAAATCTTAAGGTTAGGCATTAACTCTGAATGGATAAGGTTAGGCATTAACTCTGAATGGATAAGGTTAGGCATTAACTCTGAATGGATAAGGTTAGGCATTAACTCTGAATGGATAAGGTTAGGCATTAACTCTGAATGGATAAGGTTAGTCATTAACTCTGAATGGTTTAAATACTGACTTGTTTCACAGGTGACCTTGATGGCTATGGAACTGAACAGCACGGACATTCATGGGTAGGCTACTCAATTGGTTACTCTCTCTTCATCTCTTTCTCTCTCCCCCCTCCCCCTCTCATTTGGTACAGATACAGAGAGTTTCTAATAACGGCCTTATCTTTTCCGGGCAGCAATTTGTCTTTGTCCACCCCCCTGTGCCTAGCCAGCCTGTGGTGGCTAATGAAGGTTAGGAGGCCAACTGTTCTCCTTCGAACACACACACACACACACACACACACACACACACACACACACACACACACACACACCTTCCTCCATCAGACTTCTCTGAAGACACAAAGTGGATTCCCTCAGTTTCATTATTCTCATTATCTGTCTCATGTTCAGTTGAACCCTAGCTTCTTGGGAAACGGTCAACTTAATGCTAATATGCTGCTAACGCTACTCCATTTTCTTTGTTCTCCTTTGGGAGGGGGATTAGTGTGTGAGGCTGCTAAAATGCAGTGCGTGTGTATGTTGGGTTTCTACTTTTGTTAGTAGTAGTAATGATTTGTATCTATCTTTTATATATTGTGTTAGTAGTAGTAATGATTTGTATCTATCTATTATATATTGTGTTAGTAGTAGTAATGATTTGTATCTATGTATTATATATTGTGTTAGTAGTAGTAATGATTTGTATCTATCTATTATATATTGTGTTAGTAGTAGTAATGATTTGTATCTATCTATTATATATTGTGTTAGTAGTAGTAATGATTTGTATCTATCTATTATATATTGTGTTAGTAGTAGTAATGATTTGTATCTATCTATTATATATTGTGTTAGTAGTAGTAATGATTTGTATCTATCTATTATATATTGTGTTAGTAGTAGTAATGATTTGTATCTATCTATTATATATTGTGTTAGTAGTAGTAATGATTTGTATCTATCTATTATATATTGTGTTAGTAGTAGTAATGATTTGTATCTATCTATTATATATTGTGTTAGTAGTAGTAATGATTTGTATCTATCTATTATATATTGTGTTAGTAGTAGTAATGATTTGTATCTATCTATTATATATTGTGTTAGTAGTAGTAATGATTTGTATCTATCTATTATATATTGTGTTAGTAGTAGTAATGATTTGTATCTATCTATTATATATTGTGTTAGTAGTAGTAATGATTTGTATCTATCTATTATATATTGTGTTAGTAGTAGTAATGATTTGTATCTATCTATTATATATTGTGTTAGTAGTAGTAATGATTTGTATCTATCTATTATATATTGTGTTAGTAGTAGTAATGATTTTTATATTATATATTTTGTTAACATTGTTTAGGTTTCTTAATGACTTTTAAAACATTGGTATGATGCGTGCACTGCTGGAGGTGGCAGCCTGTATACAGTCTTATTACAGGGGTTTCTAAGGGGAATGAGAAACCAAAGTCACAAATGGAACACTATTCCCTACATAGTGCACTACTTTTGACAAGGGCTCATAAAGGGTTCTGGTCAAAAGTTGTGTACTATGGTATATAGGGAATAGGCCCCCATTTGGGCCTCACGTTCATTCGTACCCTCTACGATGATCTAAATTAATTTACAATGGTGTCAACGAGGCATAACCGCCTCCTTCACTTAATTGTTGTAGTGCAGATGAAAACATAGACTACAGTCTTAATGAGGGGCTTCCTGTGGTAATGTGATGAAAACAGACTACAGAGTCTTAATGAGGGCTTCCTGTGGTAATGTGATGAAAACATAGACTACAGTCTTAATGAGGGCTTCCTGTGGTAATGTGATGAAAACAGACTACAGTCTTAATGAGGGCTTCCTGTGGTAATGTGACAAAAACAGACTACAGAGCCTTAATGAGGGCTTCCTGTGGTAATGTGATGAAAACGCAGAATACAACATGCGCCGAATACAACAGGTATTACAGTGAAATGCTTTCTTACAAGCCATTGAAAATACCTTTTAAAGTAAGAGAGAAAAATAACAAATAATTAAAGAGCAGCAGTAAATAACAATAGCGGGGCTCTATACAGGGGGTACAGGTAGAGTCAATGTGCGTGGGTACCGGTGTTGTGGTAATTGAGGTCATATGTACATTTAGGTAGAGTTATTAAAGTGACTATGCATAGATAATAATAGAGAGTAGCAGCAGCGTAGAAGGTGTGGGGGGGGGGGGGGGGAATAGTCTGGGTAGCCATTTGATTAGATTTTCAGGAGTCTTATGGCTTGGGGGTAGAAGCTGTTTAGAAGCCTCTTGGACCTAGACATGGCCTTAATGAGGGCTTCCTGTGATAATGTGATGAAAATGTAGATTGCAGCGCCTTAATGAGGGGAATGTGATGTCACTATTACTTACTGTTCAACTGGGGGGAAGAGGCTGGGACCTGTTCAGTAGGGTACAACATAACAAAATGGTTTGCAAAGAAAAATTACCTGTAAATCTAAGACAGGAGAGAGAGGTGGGGGACAATGGGAGAGGAAAGGAGGAGAGAGAGAGAGAGGAAGAAGATGGAGGGGAGGAGAGGAGAGGAGAGAGAGTTAGAGAATGGAGAGGAGAGGAGATAGCAGAAATATATTAGCTAAACAAATCAATAGAGCATTAAGGCCTCTGGGAGGCATCCTAAGGAAGAATGATGCCTAGACTCACTGAGCATACACACACCACACACACAAACACACTCAGAGACAGAACCTGGCCATCTCCAGCCCTGCTGTATAGTCCGCTCTGCCAGGCACTCGCTGAGTAAATCTATGAAGTCTGAGGGTGATCCATTACTGTGCTGATGGGGAATTTTACTACCAGAGCAATGAGAGGAACGGGAGATGACTTCTGTGGGCCAGTCACCTCTCTGGCAGGCTCTAGTGATTGTGCCAAGGGGAGAAACTGAGAGATCATGAAGGATCGCAGTGTTCCAACCTGCCACCAAAAGAGTATGGTTGGTTTGTCTGGTGTGGATGGATCAAATGACCACGCGCATGGCCGGTGTAATCACCATGTTATTGCGTAGCATATAGTCTCCCTAGACAGACGTGTTGCCTTCCTCATTAACAATGCTCCCTAAGTCTGGGATTTCCGAGACTACATAGAGAAGTTATGCCATCGTAATTGTAACTGGATATCTGCAACAGTGATGCTCACAGGAAGAGTTGAATAAAGGGAAATCTCATCTCAAACAGATTAAAAGGTAAAAGAGTGAAGGCGACCTAATCCCTCACTGGTTTCTGTGTTACAAGGTACAACTGATGACCAGATTCATTAACAGTCCCTGTGTGGAGAGCTGGTCAGAAAACAGAAGGACACAACCAAGCATAGTGTACTAAGCCTGTATAGGACACTTTTGATCAGGGACCATAGGGCTCTGGTCAAAAGTAGTGTGCACTATGTAGGGAACAGGGTGCCATTTTGCGACACAGGCCAGGCTTAAATAACTGCTTTCTTGTCTCTTGAAGACCATACATCAGACCATAAATCAGCCAACAGAGAGGGCTGCCTCACTTCTAGTTCTTAGGAAACTTTGCAGTAACTTTGTTAGCCCAGAACATGTTATGTGTTATTACATACAGCCGGGAAGAACTATTGGCTATCAGAGCAGCGGTAAATACAAGATTTTTGCTACATCCGCAATAACATCTGCTAAACACGTGTATGTGACCAATACAACTTGATTGAGCTAAATGAGTGCCCTCTACAGACCCACAGGTCAGTGAACACTAGCACCATTAACTCAGGTAATCCATGGCCATTCATTCAGTTCATTCGGGGCCCCTATTCAGGAGTGCTGATGAGAAGGGGTGACCGTGTCAACCATCATCCAGGAACTCTTCAGATGGAGCCTTGAAACTACTGACTGTATGATTACCAAAACATAATCTGTCAAGCCATTTCTAGACACCTAGTAAAATCAAATCAAATTTTTATTTGTCACATACACATGGTTAGCAGATGTTAATGCGAGTGTAGCGAAATGCTTGTGCTTCTAGTTCCGACAACGCAGTAATAACCAACAAGTAATCTAGCTAACAATTCCAAAACTACTACCTTATAGACACAAGTGTAAGGGGATAAAGAATATGTACATAAAGATATATGAATGAGTGATGGTACAGAGCAGCATAGGCAAGATACAGTAGATGGTATTGAGTACAGTATATACATATGAGATGAGTATGTAAACAAAGTGGCATAGTTAAAGTGGCTAGTGATACATGTATTACATAAAGATGCAGTAGATGATATAGAGTACAGTATATACGTATACATATGAGATGAATAATGTAGGGTATGTAAACATTATATTAGGTAGCATTGTTTAAAGTGGCTAGTGATATATTTGACATCATTTCCCATCAATTCCCATTATTAAAGTGGCTGGAGTTGAGTCAGTGTGTTGGCAGCAGCCACTCAATGTTAGTGGTGGCTGTTTAACAGTCTGATGGCCTTGAGATAGAAGCTGTTTTTCAGTCTCTCGGTCCCAGCTTTGATGCACCTGTACTGACCTCGCCTTCTGGATGATAGCGGGGTGAACAGGCAGTGGCTCGGGTGGTTGTTGTCCTTGATGATCTTTATGGCCTTCCTGTGACATCGGGTGGTGTAGGTGTCCTGGAGGGCAGGTAGTTTGCCCCCGGTGATGCGTTGTGCAGACCTCACTACCCTCTGGAGAGCCTTACGGTTGTGGGCGGAGCAGTTGACATACCAGGCGGTGATACAGCCCGACAGGATGCTCTCGATTGTGCATCTGTAGAAGTTTGTGAGTGCTTTTGGTGACAAGCCAAATTTCTTCAGCCTCTGCTGCTGCGCCTTCCTCACGATGCTGTCTGTGTGGGTGGACCAATTCAGTTTGTGTGTGATGTGTACGCCGAGGAACTTAAAACTTACTACCCTCTCCACTACTGTTCCATCGATGTGGATATGGGGGTGTTCCCTCTGCTGTTTCCTGAAGTCCACAATCATCTCCTTAGTTTTGTTGACGTTGAGTGTGAGGTTATTTTCCTGACACCACACTCCGAGGGCCCTCACCTCCTCCCTGTAGGCCGTCTCGTCGTTGTTGGTAATCAAGCCTACCACTCTTGTGTTGTCCGCAAACTTGATGATTGAGTTGGAGGCGTGCGTGGCCACGCAGTCATGGGTGAACAGGGAGTACAGGAGAGGGCTCAGAACGCACCCTTGTGGGGCCCCAGTGTTGAGGATCAGCGGGGTGGAGTTGTTGTTGCCTACCCTCACCACCTGGGGGGCGGCCCGTCAGGAAGTCCAGTACCCAGTTGCACAGGGCGGGGTCGAGACCCAGGGTCTCGAGCTTGATGACGAGCTTGGAGGGCACTATGGTGTTAAATGCCGAGCTGTAGTCGATGAACAGCATTCTCACATAGGTATTCCTCTTGTCCAGATGGGTTAGGGCAGTGTGCAGTGTGGTTGAGATTGCATCGTCTGTGGACCTATTTGGGCGGTAAGCAAATTGGAGTGGGTCTAGGGTGTCGGTGGAGGTGATATGGTCCTTGACTAGTCTCTCAAAGCACTTCATGATGACGGAAGTGAGTGCTACGGGGCGGTAGTCGTTTAGCTCAGTTACCTTAGCTTTCTTGGGAACAGGAACAATGGTGGCCCTCTTGAACATGTGGGAACAACAGACTGGGATAGGGATTGATTGAATATGTCCGTAAACACACCAGCCAGCTGGTCTGCGCATGCTCTGAGGGCGCGGCTGGGGATGCCGTCTGGGCCTGCAGCCTTGCTGAGGGTTGACACGTTTAAATGTTTTCCTCACGTTGGCTGCAGTGAAGGAGAGTCCGCATGTTTTGGTTGCGGGCCGTGTCAGTGGCACTGTATTGTCCTCAAAGCGGGCAAAAAAGTTATTTAGTCTGCCTGGGAGCAAGATATCCTGGTCTGTGACGGGGCTGGTTTTCTTTTTGTGATCCGTGATTGACTGTAGAAACTGCCACATACCTCGTGTCTGAGCCGTTGAATTGAGATTCTACTTTGTCTCTATACTGACGCTTAGCTTGTTTGATTGCCTTGCGAAGGGAATAGCTACACTGTTTGTATTCGGTCATGTTTCCGGTCACCTTGCCCTGATTAAAAGCAGTGGTTTGCGCTTTCAGTTTCACACCAACGCTGCCATCAATCCACGGTTTCTGGTTTGGGAATGTTTGAATCGTTGTTATGGGAACGATGAGTTCCCATAGTAACCCATGAGCCACCAGGGAATCATCATTCCTCTCCAATGTCACCAAAGGTTACAGAAATTAGTTATTGAATCCAAGTGATCCTAGTGGGAATTATCAAGCTATTTTATCATAGCGAATAGAAAATAATAATCCAAGAGAGACTATTTTAATTTCAGCGTGCCCCACTTCGCTCATAATTAATTGTTCCTGTTGCAGCTGAGAGAGAGAGAGAAAGGTTGGAGGGAGGGAGAGCGAGAGAGCGAGAGAGCGAGAGAGCAAGAGAGAGAGAGAGAGTCGAAAAGGGAAACACCCCCTGAGACAGTTACAAGAGGAACAGAGGAAGAATTAGGTAATTACCAGAGTTTAGAGCCCATTTCTGATGAGGTGTCTGTACTTCACAAAGCTTCTCAGAGTAGGAGTGCTGATCAACAAAGTATGACACACATGTCATGAATGCCCTGTTTGTACTACCTCAGTTGGATGTTCAGGACATCTTGGGAATTCCACAGGCACGATCTGTGTAATGTGAATGGTTCTAGCTAGTCACTGATTCAACTCAACCACAAGCCAATTATCAATAACACCTATTGGTCTTACAAATGAATTGTCGCTGTTATGAGGGCAAAAGGGACTGCAACTCAATATTAGGAAGGTTTTTATTTATTTATTTCACCTTTATTTAACCAGGTAGGCCTGTTGAGAACAAGTTCTCATTTACAACTGCGACTTGGCCAAGGTAAATTAAAGCAGTGCGACAAAAACAACAACACAGAGTTACACATGGAATAAACAAGCGTACAGTCAATAATACAATAGAAAAATCTATATACAGTGTGTTCAAATGGAGTAAGGAGGTAAGGCAATAAATAGGCCATAGTAGCGAAGTAATTATAATTTTGCAAATTAACACGGGAGTGATAGATGTGCAAGTAGAAATACTGGTGTGCAAAAGAGCAGAAAAGTAAATAAAAACAATATGGGGTGAGGTAGGTAGAATGGATGGGCTATTTACAGATGGGCTATGTTCAGCTGCAGCGATCGATAAGCTGCTCAGATAGCTGATGCTTAAAGTTAGATATGAGAGATACAGTATGTCTCCAACTTCAGCGATTTTTGCAATTCGTTGCAGTCATTGGCAGCAGAGAACTGGAAGGAAAGGCGGCCAAAGCAGATGTTGGCTTTGGGGATGACCAGTGTGATATACCTGCTGGAGCACGTGCTACGGGTGGGACTGTGATTTCCTGCATCCAGTTTGCTGAGTAGACTGTTAGAAGCTATTTTGTAAATGACATCGCCGAAGTCTAGGATTGGTAGGATAGTCAGTTTTACGAGGGTATGTTTGGCAGCGTGAGTGAAGGAGGCTTTGTTGCGAAATAGGAAGCCGATTCTAGATTTAATGTTGGATTGGAGATGCTTAATATGAGTCTGGAAGGAGAGTTTACAGTCTAGCCAGACACCTAGGTATTTGTAGTTGTCCACATATTAAGTCAGAACCATCCAGAGTAGTGAGCTACTTGGTGGGGCGGGCAGGTGCGGGCAGCGATCGGTTGAAGAGCATGCATTTAGTTTTACTAGCATATAAGAGCAGTTGGAGGCCACGGAAGGTGTTCCTAATGTTTTGTACACTCAGCACGTGCCTGCATGCAGATATGCGTGCGCGTGTGTGCGTGCGAGAGTGTGTTTGGCCATTTATAGTCTCCACAGGATTATGACAGGAGCTAAGATTAGAGCGTTGAATTTCCTCCACCTTAGCAGAAGTCAAGCTCTCTGAAGAGCGTATTAAAGGCCTGTCTGGGAAGGTGAAATCTTGATGCGCAGACAGTTCATGAGACAAAGATAATGGAATTTGAGATCAGAGGGGAAAATGAAAAATACCAAGATAAGTATTCCAATTTGCCTATCACACATTTAATTAAAAATCTCCCTTTTTCATCTGACTGGAAGAAGGGAAGGAGGGATTTTTTGGTTGAATTGAAGGTAAGGTAATCCAACAAGGTCAATCTGAAATCCATCCAAGGCCCATCAGGAGAATGTCATTATGGAGACTTAGGTCTAATTTCAGGAAGTTGTCTGTCTCTCTCTCACCCAGAATACATTATCTGTGGTATGTCAAAGTCAAAAGGAAATACTGAGAAAGGATGCAGGAAAGGAAGGATCAGTCACAGACTGGGTAGAACAAAAACTACAACACATTTTCTTCATGTAAAAGCAGTACTCAACTTCAAACTTCACTCTGAAGTCTCCTTCATAATGGTCCCATGTGTAAAATAACAATGGACTGTTTCAACAACGGAGAGAAAACGTTGTTTATTACTACATGAAAACAACATGATCGCTTTCGTCAGGAACACTGGAGGGGGAGATAGAGTCTTTGTGTAAGCACCCACACACACGCACCCACACACACGCACCCACACACACGCACCCACACACACGCACCCACACACACGCGCGCCGCATACACACACACGCACCCACACGCACGCGCGCGCCGCATACACACAGAATGGTGGTTCTGTAATTGGTGGTGAGCAGATGAATAGCAGATACAACATGCTGGGTTGCGAGTGTCGGAGCCGCGGGGAAATAAACACGTTTAACAGATTACTGTTACTTTTGGGGGAAGTATGCTAATTAGCTCATAAACAGTGTCACATTGTGTTACGAGTGGCGTTCGGGAGATGGGAATCAAGGAACAATGGCTTATTTAAAAAAGTTATATAATTATATTGGAATGAAAAAGTATGTGTCATGGAATTTTTTGTTATTGCCATAGTTAGTTTCTGAGAAGAACTGAATGGAATGTCTGTATAATACTGGTACCCCTTTTATGTATCCCAGACGGGGAGAGGGCACCCAGACGGGGAATAGGGCACCCAGACGGGGAATAGGGCACCCAGACAGGGAATAGGGCAACCAGATGGGGAATAGGGCAACCAGACGGGGAATAGGGCAACCAGACGGGGAATAGGGCACCCAGACGGGGAATAGGGCAACCAGACGGGGAATAGGGCACCCAGACGGGGAATAGGGCACCCAGACGGGGAATAGGGCACCCAGACGGGGAATAGGGCACCCAGACGGGGAATAGGGCACCCAGACGGGGAATAGGGCACCCAGACAGGGAATAGGGCAACCAGACGGGGAATAGGGCACCTAGACGGGGAATAGGGCACCCAGACGGGGAATAGGGCACCCAGACGGGGAATAGGGCACCCAGACAGGGAATAGGGCACCATTTGGGATGTAACTAGTGTATTTACTGGCCAGATGGTGGGTCTCCAGTAAACTCTCCTAATAATCTCTCTCCTCTCCTGGCCAGATTCTGGGTCTCTAGTAAACTCGCCTAATAATCTCTCTCTCCTCCTGGCATGCTGGGTCTCCAGTAAACTCTCCAAATAATCTCGCTCTCCTCCTGGCATGCTGGGTCTCCAGTAAACTCTCCTAATAATCTCTCTCTCCTCCTGGCATGCTGGGTCTCCAGTAAACTCTCCTAATAATCTCTCTCTTCCAACCATGGCATGCTGGGTCTCCAGTAAACTCTCCTAATAATCTCTCTCTCCTCATGGCCAGATGCTGGGTCTCTAGTAAACTCGCCTAACTTCTTAAGGCTAGGGGGCAGTATTCGGAAGTTCGGATGACTGACGTGCCCAAAGTAAACTGCTTGCTCTCAGGCCCAGAACCTAGGATAGGCATATAATTGGTAGCATTGGATAGAAAACACTGACGTTTCTAAAACTCATGTCTGTGAGTATAACAGAACTGATATGGCAGGTGAAAACCAGAGGAGAATCCATCCGGATTTGTTTTGTTGTTGAGGTCACCACCCATTGAAATGCTTATCTGTGGGATATTCAAAGGAAATCCTCCCAGATTGCAGTTCCTATGGCTTCCACTAGATGCCACCATTCTTTAGAAAGGGTTTCAGGCTTGTGTTTTGAAAAAATGAATACGTAGTTGTAGTTTTTCAAGGTGGCTCTCATTTTGACTGTATTCTTGTGGCTCGCGTGGATGAGGGTGCGCACCTCGTTATTTATCTCCGGTATTGAACATACTATATTCCGTCTGAAATGTTATTGTTTATTTACATATTAGGGTACCTGAAAATTGATTAGAAAAGTTGTTTGACTTGTTTGGACAAAGTTTAATCTGTAACTTTTGTGATTCCTTTGTATGCATGTTGAACGAGTGGAACGGGTGGATTACTGAATCAAACGCGTCAACTAAACTGACTTTTTGGGATATAAAGAAGTACTTTATCGAACAAAACAACCATTTGTTGTGTAGGTGGGACCCTTGGGATTGCAAACAGAGGAAGGTGTTCAAAGGTGTTCAAAGGTAAGTGATTTATTTTAATCGCTATTTCTGACTTTTGTGACGCCTCTGCTGGTTTGGAAAATGTTTTTAATGCATTTGTATGCGGGGCACTGTCCTCAGATAATCACATGGTATGCTTTCACCGTAAAGCCTTTCTGAAATCTGACAAAGCGGCTGGATTAACAATTTAAGCTTTTAAATGATGTATAACACTTGTATTTTCATGAATGTTTAATATTACGATTTTTCTATTTTGAATTTCGCGCTCTGCAATTTCACTGGATGTTGTCGAGACGGGGCGCTAGTGTCCCACCTACCCAATAATCTCTCTCTCCTCCTGGCCAGATAATAGGACTCTAGTAAACTCTCATAATAATGTCTCTCTCGTCCTGGCCAGAAGCTGGTCTCTTGTAAACTCTCCAAATAATCCCTCTATCCTCCTGGCATGCTTGATCTCTAGTAAACTCTCCTAATAATCTCGCTCTCCTCCTAGCCAGATGCTGGATCTCTAGTAAACTCTCCTAATAATCTTTCTCCTCTCCTGGCCAGATGCTGGGTCTCTAGTAAACTCTCCTAATAATCTCTCTCTCTCTTCCTGGCCAGATGTAACATTTGTCTCCCTCCTCCTGCCAATGTGTGCCTGTTTATTCAGATCTAAGTGCTTCTCTAAGTGCTTCTGATGGAGTCACCCAGCGAGGGGAGGCTAATTATTAACAAACTGCTGTTAGCTTAGCTCTGTTAGCTTAATGCTTTTGGGTCCACTAATAAACAAACTATTAGCTTAGCATTAATGAACCAAATTGCATTTAGCTTAGCGCTGCTAACTTAGCCTGCCTAGTAGCCTGCCCAGTCAGTACAGCTCTATTGACTTAGTGCTGTTTAGAGCGGTTAGCTTAGCGTATTACGGCCTCAAATCCTTGGTCCTGTGAGATCAGCCAGGCCTTTGATCCTGGTCCAGAAGTCCTTGTTCTCCTGCCAACACACACACACACACACACACACACTTTTCTGGTGTTCCTGCCAACAGAACAGTAAATACTGAAATACCTTCTGGATGGATCATAAGCAAGCAGAGGCCCTCCGCTTCACACAATCAGTAGAGATGGTGTATGTGTGTGTGTGTTTCAATGTAAACATCCCACCATCCTTAAACTGTCAGGATTCACTCCTTTTCCAGAACAGAACAGAATAGAACTTTAATAAGATATGGAAAACTGTTGTCTCACGTTACCTCATGACCAAAAATAGACAGGGAAATCTATACATTAACCTTGTTAGGGTTTGGCCTGTGTTAAAACTGTGTATTTATAAACATTAGTACAGTGCCTTGCGAAAGTATTCGGCCCCCTTGAACTTTGAGACCTTTTGCCACATTTCAGGCTTCAAACATAATGATATAAAACTGTATTTTTTTGTGAAGAATCAACAACAAGTGGGACACAATCATGAAGTGGAACGACATTTATTGGATATTTCAAACTTTTTTAACAAATCAAATACTGAAAAATTGGGCGTGCAAAATTATTCAGCCCCTTTAAGTTAATACTTTGTAGCGCCACCTTTTGCTGCGATTACAGCTGTATGTCGCTTGGGGTATGTCTCTATCAGTTTTGCACATCGAGAGACTGAATTTTTTTCCCATTCCTCCTTGCAAAACAGCTCGAGCTCAGTGAGGTTGGATGGAGAGCATTTGTGAACAGCAGTTTTCAGTTCTTTCCACAGATTCTCGATTGATTCAGGTCTGGACTTTGACTTGGCCATTCTAACACCTGGAAATGTTTATTTTTGAACCATTCCATTGTAGATTTTGCTTTATGTTTTGGATCATTGTCTTGTTGGAAGACAAATCTCCGTCCCAGTCTCAGGTCTTCTTCCAGAATGGTCCTGTATTTGGCTCCATCCAACTTCCCATCAATTTTAACCATCTTCCCTGTCCCTGCTGAAGAAAAGCAGGCCCAAACCATGATGCTGCCACCACCATGTTTGACAGTGGGGATGGTGCGTTCAGGGTGATGAGCTGTGTTGCTTTTACGCCAAACATAACGTTTTGCATTGTTGCCAAAAAGTTCAATTTTGGTTTCATCTGACCAGAGCACCTTCTTCCACATGTTTGGTGTGTCTCCCAGGTGGCTTATGGCAAACTTTAAACGACACTTTTTATGGATATCTTTATGAAATGGCTTTCTTCTTGCCACTCTTCCATAAAGGCCAGATTTGTGCAATATACGACTGATTGTTGTCCTATGGACAGAGTCTCCCACCTCAGCTGTAGATCTCTGCAGTTCATCCAGAGTGATCATGGGCCTCTTGGCTGCATCTCTGATCAGTCTTCTCCTTGTATGAGCTGAAAGTTTAGAGGGACGGCCAGGTCTTGGTAGATTTGCAGTGGTCTGATACTCCTTCCATTTCAATATTATCGCTTGCACAGTGCTCCTTGGGATGTTTAAAGCTTGGGAAATCTTTTTGTATCCAAATCCGGCTTTAAACTTCTTCACAACAGTATCTCGGACCTGCCTGGTGTGTTCCTTGTTCTTCATGATGCTCTCTGCGCTTTTAACGGACCTCTGAGACTATATCACAGTGCAGGTGCATTTATACGGAGACTTGATTACACACAGGTGGATTGTATTTATCATCATTAGTCATTTAGGTCAACATTGGATCATTCAGAGATCCTTACTGAACTTCTGGAGAGAGTTTGCTGCACTGAAAGTAAAGAGTTCTCTGTCCAGTAACATCCTCAGAGCCTGGTTCCTCTCTAGGTTTCTTCCTAGGTTCCTGCCTTTCTAGGGAGTTTTTCCTAGCCACCCTGCTTCTACAGCTGCATTGCTTGCTGGTTTTATGCTGGGTTTCTGTATAGCACTTTGTGACATCTGTAAAAAAAATACTTTATAAATACTGGGATCAATCAAATGTAACATCTCAGTAACATCCCCAGTGTTCTCTGTCCATTAACACCCCCAGTGTTCTCTGTCCATTAACACCCCCAGTGTTCTCTGTCCATTAACATCCCCAGTGTTCTCTGTCCATTAACATCCCCAGTGTTCTCTGTCCATTAACACCCCCAGTGTTCTCTGTCCATTAACATCCCCAGTGTTCTCTGTCCATTAACATCCCCAGTGTTCTCTGTCCATTAACATCCCCAGTGTTCTCTGTCCATTGTCCAGTGCTCTCTCTGTGTGTAAGTCTGTAAGTGGCAGGGTCTACAGAGGTAGCCTGACTGCCATTAGGTACCGAGATGAGATCCTCAGACCCCTTGTGAGACCATATGCTGGTGCGGTTGGCACTGGGTTCCTCCTAATGCAAGACAATGCTAGACCTCATGCGGCTGGAGTGTGTCAGCAGTTCCTGCAAGAGGAAGGCCTTGATGCTATGGACTGGCCCGCCCGTTCCCCAGACCTGAATCCAATTGAGCACATCATGTCTCGTTCCATCCACCACAGACTGTCCAGGAGTTGGCAGATGCTTTTGTCCAGGTCTGGGAGGAGATCCCTCAGGAGACCATCCGCCACCTCATCAGGAGCATGCCCAGGCGTTGTAGGGAGGTCATACAAGCACGTGGAGGCCACACACACTACTGAGCCTCATTTTGACTTGTTTTACAGACATTACATCAAAGTTGGATCAGCCTGTAGTGTGGTTTTCCACTTTAATTTTGAGTGTGACTCCATATCCAGACCACCATGGGTTGATAAATTTGATTTCCATTGATCATTTTTGTGTGATTTTGTTGTCAGCACATTCAACTATGTAAAGAAAAAAGTATTTAATAAGAATATTTCATTCATTCAGATCTAGGATGTGTTATTTTAGTGTTCCGTTTATTTTTTGAGCAGTGCAATATATATATATATTTCTTTATTGCCAAATTTTACTTTTAGATCTGTGAATTGTTGTGAATGTATCAGGAATCGAAGTAACAATGATTATTACAGCAACAGAGTCAGAGGAACAGGACGGAAGGCAGGCTCAGACCAGGCAGAGGTCGGTATTCCAGAGGTGGGGCAAAGGTACAGGACGGCTGGCAGGCTCAGGGTCAGGCAGAGTGGTCAGGCGGGGGGGGGGGGGGGGGTACTAGGTCAGGACAGGCAAGGATCTAAAACCAGGAGAACGAGAGGAAAGAGAGACTGGGGAAAAGCAGGAGCTGACACAAAAACGCTGGTTAGCTTGACAAACAAGATGAACAGGGGATAATGGGGAAGATGGGCAACACCTGGAGGGGGCTGGAGACCATCACAAATACAGGTGAAACAGATCAGGGTGTGACAGAATTGTTAGAGATTGTTGGAGCTAGGAAGACAAGAATTTCACTACACCCGCAATAACAGCTACTAAAAATGTGTATGTGACCAATACACTTTGATTTGTGTGTGTGTGCGTGTCTCATCATATTGGCTCACTGTGTTTTGTCAATATAATAATCTGTCTGTAAACAATTGTTGGAAAAATGACTTGTGTCATGCACAAAGTAGATGTACTAACAGAGTTGCATTACCATGAAAGTATTAAGTGAAAATGAAACATTACATTTGGTGGAGAATAATAGTTCAGAGCCATCATCGTGAAGATACAGAAGTTTAATTTAACCCAGTAGTTCATGTTGAACCCCTTTGATGTTCCTATCAATATACTATTCTTGCACTATCCACGTTCTCCAATCATTTATTTCCAGTAAGTTTGTTTTATGAAAGTTTATTACAAACTGATGAGAACGTACAGTATCTGCTGGCTACAGCATCGTAGACTAGGATTGTGCCTGAAATGGTACCCTATTCCCTACATCAGGAGTGGGCAATATCTCAAGGGCCACATTGAGATCTCGAAGTTCGACAAAAAAGGGCCACACAGAATCGTTTTTGGACCGATTTGTTTGCTAAAATCAATTTGACCCTTTGGGGCCTGGTGAAAAGTAGTGCATTATTTAGGGAACAGGATACCATTTGGGACATACCCGGACCTCAGATACTTCACCACAGCAAGGATCTCAGATAAATCAGTGTCCGACGTCAATACAACCTTTAGAGTGCTTATATTTCTAGAGCCCTAGCTAACGTCACACCACAGAGCCCAGTGTTTCTCTGTAGACACTCTTACTCAGTTTACTTTCCTCTAGTTGTTAGGCATCTAAAAGTCACTCGCCTGCCCACACACACTTCCTGTATTTCAGCCAATCAGAATCACTGTCTAAGAGGACGTTGGAGTGAGAGAGTTGGAGGTAGTGAAGTTACAACAGTCTAAAGTAATAGTGGACCTCTCTCTCAATTCAAGGGGCTTTATTGGCATGGGAAACATATGTTTACATTTCCAAAGCAAGTGAAATAGATGAAACAAAAGTGAAATGAACCGTAACCACTCCACTCACGTTAAGGTTTTCTTCCGATGAAGGAGAGGACCAAACTGCAGCGTGGTTATTTCGATACATCTTAAATAAAGATAATAACGAACAATACAAACACTAAACGTAACATGAAAAACCAAAACAGCCATATCTTGTGCAAACAAACACAGAGACAGGAACAATCACCCACGAAACACTCAAAGAATATGGCTGCCTAAATATGGTTCCCAATCAGACAACGATAAACACCTGCCTCTGATTGAGAACCACTCCAGGCAACCATAGACTTACCTAGACAACTCTACTATACCACAATCCCATAACCTACAAAAACCCCAAGACAAAACACACCACATAAATCACCCATGTCACACCCTGGCCTGATCAAAATAATAAAGAAAACACAAAATACTAAGACCAGGGCGTGACAACTCACAAAAGTTCTAAAGAAATAGAGACATTTCAAATGTCATTATGGCTATATAGAATGTTGTAACGATGTGCAAATAGTTCAAGTACAAAAGGGAATAAAAATAAAACAGAAATATGGGTTGTATTTACAAGGGTGTTCGTTCTTCAATGGTTGCCCTTTTCTTGTGGCAACAGGTCTCAAATGTTGCTGCTGTGATGGTACACTGTGGTATTCAACCCAAGAGATATGAGAGTTTATCAAAATTGTGTTTGTTTTGGAATTCTTTGTGGATCTGTGTAATCTGAGGGAAATATGTGTTTCTAATACATTGGGCAGGAGTTTAGGAAGTGCAGCTCAGTTTCTACCTCAAGAGCCAGGTCTGCCTACTGCAGCCTTTCTCAATAGCAAGGCTATGCTCACTGAGTCTGTACATAGTCAAATCTTTCCTTAAGTTTGGTTCAGTCACAGTGGTCAGGTATATACTTATTTTCCGCCATAATTTGCAAATAAATAAATTAAAAATCCTACATTGATTTTCAGGATTTAGTTGAATAGTTGAAGTGTACCTATGATGAAAATTACAGGCCTCTCTCATCTTTTTAAGTGGGAGAACTTGCACAATTGGTGGCTGACTAAATACTTGTTTTGCCCCACTGTATGTTGAAGAGGGTGGGGCTTAAGCTGCATCCCTGTCTCACCCCACAGCCCTGTGAGAAGAAATGTGTTTTTTTGCCAATTTTAACTGCACACTTGCTGTTTGTGTACATGGATTTTATAATGTATATTTTTCCCCCAACACCACTTTCCATCAATTTGTATAGCAGACCCTCATGCCAAATTGAGGCGAAGGCTTTTTTGAAAACAACAAAGCATGATTAGACTTAGCCTTTGTTTTGGTTTGTTTGTCAAGTAGGGTGTGCAGGGTGAATATATTAGTCAGCAATATGTGGTCTGTTGCACTATAATTTGGTAAAAAGCCAATTTGACACTTGCTCAGTACATAATTTTCACTGAAGAAATGTACGAGTCTACTGTTAATGATAATGCAGAGGATTTTCCCAAGGTTGCATATCCCACGATAGTTATTGGGGTCAAATTTGTCTCGACTTCTGTGGATTGGGGTGATCCGTCTTTGGTTCCAAATATTGAAGATGCCAGTGCCAAGGATGATGAAGAGTTTAAGTATAGCCAATTGGAATTTGTTGTCTGTATATTTGATCATTTCATTGAGGATACCATCAACACCGCAGGCCTTTTTGGGTTGGAGGTTTTTATTTTGTCCTGTAGTTCATTAAATGTATTTGGAGAATCCAGTGGGTTCTGGTAGTCTTTAATAGTTGATTAAGATTTTTATTTGGTCATGTATGTGTTCGTGTCTGTTCTTTGTTATAGGACCAAAAAGATTTGACAAGTAGTTTACCCATACATCTCAGTTTTGGATCGATAATTCTTTGTGTTTGTTTGTTTAGTGTTTTCCAATTTTACCAGAAGTGGAATATCTATCATTGTAATGCATTTTTCTTCTTGGCTTTAAATAAAATATAGCTTCAGACTAAACATTACTCACTCAGTTCCAGGTTGCATGGTGTTCTCAGGTTTCTGTAGTTTTCCAGAACATTTGCTGTATTGCTTTGTTATAATAATAATAATAATAATAAGAAGAAGAATAATAAGAATAATCTTTGGTAGTTGTAAGCCTTCCAGGTGATTCCATAATTCCGTCCAAAATCAGGTTGTAGGTTTTGATTTTGAGTGAAGGTTGTTGTAGAGGGTAGCATCCTGCATATGTCCCTGACAAAAAATACAAGAACATAAGAACATGCTGAAAAATGCAGGAGCACCCCTTGCACTACCTTTGAGCAGGGCCCATAGGGACGTACCCTCTGTCCCCATACAGGATGTGTAGCTAGTAAACCCAAAATATCTCCAAGTCTATTTAGATGCTGCTTGCATGTCTTCTGCATGGAAACATATTGTTACTCCTTTACAATAACAAGGACACTGGAATGTATTCTAGAAAGTATATGCAGATGGAGCTCTAGGGAACATGTGCTGTGATGCTTTAGACGGCATATGAGGCTTTGCCTGCATCCCAAATGGCACCCTATTCCCTTATAAAGCAACACGTTTGACCAGGACCCAGGGTCAAATCTAGTGCACTAATAGGGAGGCATTTGGGAGGTATTCTCTATCTCTGGCCCCTTTGTGTGTATGGCCCTGGCTCTGCTCCTAGGCAGCACTGATCCATCCAGACATCCAGACAGCCAGGGGCACACAGAAGTGCCCCCAGATGGGAGGTCCTAGGCTGGGCACAGAGACAAGCATAGCCTGCCTCTCTGATGAAAGAACCAGGACAGGGAATTCATCACCATGGTGAGGTCAGCATAATGAGTTCACATCCACTTTATGTTCTCTCTCTACTGTAGCTAATATACGACCATGTTGTAGTGTTCTACAGTAAAACCAGGCAGCCAGGTCACACCAGATCCATAGCAGTATTAGATGTTTGTCCAGGTCCCCACGACGTCGGGCATTGCCTTCAATATCGTCCACTAGGAGCAACTATTACCATCTAGTAGGCTTGTGGATGGGGATAGTTGAAGGGTTTAAACCACGCGCTACGGCTCCGAGGATCACGGATTCAATCCCAGTGCTAGGCATTTGGTTTTTTTCTGTTTTAAATCCCAAACTTTAACCTTGAGCCTACATTTAATCTCCATTTCTATTATTATTTATCAGTGTTTGGGTTTATGGAGGTGACGGCAAGCCTCTCAGTGGATCTCAAATAGCACTCTAGTACATTCGTAGTGCATTACTTTTGACCAGGGTCCAATTCCTTTCACTGCCCTCTTAAAGGACCTGTATAACGACATTGGATCTCCAACTGTTCCCAGGTAGACTTTGCTGGCAGGCAGTGCCAGAGGAGAACAGTCTCTCCATATTTACAACACTTGCATAGGATTCAGAGATTCACAACATAATCCACCTACCTTTTACCAGAGCTCCTTATCCTTAAATAAACCTACCTGGATACACTCACGCATAAGAAAGCACACACACCTTACTGCGCAAAGTGTCTCTGGTAATAGTCATGCATTTCATATAAAAGAAACCTCTCCAGTCTGTTGTGTGACTCACAGCTCTCCATTTGAAACCTGCATACTGTGGGTCACGATACAGGATATGGTCCACTGCAGAATCACTTCACAAAGGAACTTGGTCAGTGTCGAAAATGACACCCTATTTCCTATGTAGTGTACTACTTTTGACCAAGACCATAGGGAATTGTATGGAATAGGGTGTCATTTGGGATGCACACTAGCTCTCTTTCTATAGTCAGGCTTTGGTCTCTTTCCTTTCAGCTCCTCACGTCACCACTGCCGTCCTTAAGAGATGTGTATGAAGAGAGTTAGGCTAAAGGTTGGATTGTCTAACTGAAGTCTAGGGGCCCATAGCCAGAAAACGTCTCAGAGTAGAAAATAGATTGTGACTGGTGAGAAGAGACATTTACTCTTATGGGTAAAAATAAAAGTTATGCAGCCGCTTTAGTCATGAGTCCCACCTAAAAATCGACAGATACTGTATTTAGGAGACTTCATGAGCAGTCCGAACCAGCAGGTGCCTTGATAATAGAAAACAAATGCAGTGAGTCATTAGCTCCTGTGCAGTGAGTCATTAGCTCCTGTGCAGTGAGTCATTAGCTCCTGTGCAGTGAGTCATTAGCTCCTGCACCACATGTTATTTCTGTGGTGTTTTTAAAGGAATGTTTGATTATTTCTATATGATAAAGCCATAAATAATCTAGACCTACATTCGCTTTTGACAATGATATCACATAAGGTGTATTTCACATGATATGCCTAAGTACTTACAGGCTAATAAATGTTTATTTTAATTACTTAATTAGCCTACCTACACATTTTTGGGGGGCGTGCCTATAATTTCAGCAATTGTAGGCATCTAGGGCTTATGTTAACTTTGGTTGTGTCAGACGAAAATTATAGACCTCTCAAACATTGTACAAATGTTATAAATAGGCTTAGAGCTAGGCGTCCCTATCGATAATATCCGGTTAAATTGGAGGGCACCCAATTCAAATAAATAATTGTAATAAACATAAGTATCTTATATCGGTTAAAATCTTAATTCTTGTTAATCTAACTGCATTGTCCAATTTACAATAGGCTTTATAGCGAAAGCATACCATGCCCCACATCAAGACATTTTTCAACCAGCACAGGCTTCATAAAAATCACAAATAGCAATTAAATAATCCCTTCCTGTTTGCAATCTCAAGGGTCCCTACATGCATGGTCGTTTTGTTAGATAAAATCCTTCGGCAGGGTAGCCTAGTGGTTAGAGCGTTTGACTAGTAACCGGAAGGTTGCAAGTTCAAACCCCTGAGCTGACAAGGTACAAATCTGTTCTGCCCCTGAACAGCCAGTTAACCCACTGTTCATAGGCTGTCATTGAAAACAAGAATTTTTTCTTAACCGACTTGCCTGGTTAAATAAAAAGGTCAAATTAAAAATAAAATATATCCCAAAAAGTCAGTTTAGTTGGCGCCATCGATTTCAGTAATCCACTCATTCAACATGCAGACAAAGGAATCCAAAAAGCTACCAATAAACTTTGTCAAACTGTTTCTATTTAATTCTCAGGTACCCTAAAATGTAAAACTATAATATTCCAATAGAAAAGTAAAATTAGCAAGTGCCTTTGTCACGTGCCCACAGACTGATTTCCAACTGACTCCGATACAAAAACTTGAAATGCTTCCTCGTTGGAAGAAACAAGCCTGAAACCTTGAACAAAGACTGTTGGCATCTAGCAGAAGTCATAAGAATTGCAATCTCAGAGCTGGAATTTCATAGGACCCATAGCGTTCCATTGAAAGGGCATGGGATCTAAAAAAATAAAAAAATACTTTAAAAATTCTGGTTGGTTTTTCAGCTACCATATCAAATTGTACATGTCTACAAACTTCAAAGTGTTTTCTATCCAATGATGCCAATTATATGCATAACCTGGCTTTTGGGCCTAAGTAAGAGGCAGTTTACAGTCAGGCGTAAATTCTGAAAAAAGGACCCTAGCCCTAAGAAGCTTTAGTAAGTGACTTGATGCTATCTATACCAAAGCGTTTTAGAGTTGTTATACAGGAGACATTTTTATCAACATTCTGGTGTTTAACCACCATCAGAATTTGTTTATAAAAGGTTATGCATGCCAACATATTATGGCTATAGTTAATAGTAGGCAAAATGGTGTCAAGTGAAAATTATATAAAATGTTATTGCAACATTTGATGTACAGTCACATTCATTGTGGTTGTCTAAAGTCACGTGTGCTATAGGGTTCACAGCTGGCGATACCTCAATTATTTTTTCCCATATTTACAAAAAAAAGCCAATGAGTGTCATTGCTATTTTTCCTTTTAGGTACCTCCAACTGTCTTGATTACCTGACAAAGTTATGAGTTGATTTTGGTCCTGGCTCAGAGTTTGTCTGAGTAGTGTCTTATCCTAAAGCATTCTCTGAGTTGGGAGTTTTTTTTTGTTGTCTGTGGATAAGGGTTATATACACTGCTCAAAAAATAAAGGGAACACTAAAATAACACATCCTAGATCTGAATGAATGAAATATTTCTCATTAAATACTTTCTTTACATAGCTGAATGTGCTGACAACAAAATCACACAAAAATCAATGGAAATCAAATTGATCAACCCATGGAGGTCTGGATTTGGAGTCACACTCAAAATTAAAGTGGAAAACCAGACTACAGGCTGATCCAACTGTGATGTAATGTCCTTAAAACAAGTCAAAATTAGGCTCAGTAGTGTGTGTGGCATCCACGTGCCTGTATGATCTCCCTACAACGCCTGGGCATGCTCCTGATGAGGTGGCGGATGGTCTCCTGAGGGATCTCCTCTCAGACCTGGACTAAAGCATCCGCCAACTCCTGGACAGTCTGTGGTGCAACGTGGCATTGGTGGATGGAAGCGAGACATGATGTCCCAGATGTGCTCAATTGGATTCAGGTCTGGGGAACGGGCGGGCCAGTCCATAGCATCAATGCCTTTCTCTTGCAGGAACTGCTGACACTCCAGCCACATGAGGTCTAGCATTGTCTTGCATTAGTAGGAACCCAGGGCCAACCGCACCAGCATATGTTCTTACAAGGGGTCTGAGGATCTCATCTCGGTACCGAATGGCAGTCAGGCTACCTCTGGCGAGCACATGGAGGGCTGTGCGGCCCCCCAAAGAAATGCCACCCCACACCATGACTGACCCACCGCCAAACCGGTCATGCTGGAGGATGTTGCAGGCAGCAGAAAGTTCTCCACGGCGTCTCCAGACTGTCACGTCTGTCACATGTGCTCAGTGTGAACCTGCTTTCATCTGTGAAGAGCACAGGGCGCCAGTGGCGAATTTGCCAATCTTGGTGTTCTCTGGCAAATGCCAAACGTCCTGCACGGTGTTGGGCTGTAAAGCACAACCCCCACCTGTGGACGTCGGGCCCTCATTTTTTATTATTATTTTTTTTAACCTTTATTTAACTAGGCAAGTCAGTTAAGAACACATTCTTATTTTCAATGACGGCCTGGGAACAGTGGGTCATACCACCCTCATGGAGTCTGTCTGCTCAAACGGTCAGAAACATGCACATGTGTGGCCTGCTGGAGGTCATTTTGCAGGGCTCTGGCAGTGCTCCTCCTGCTCCTCCTTGCACAAAGGCAGAGGTAGCGGTCCTGCTGCTGGGTTGTTGCCCTCCTACGGCCACCTCCACATCTCCTGATGTACTGGCCTGCCTCCCGGTAGCGCCTCCATGCTCTGGACACTACGCTGACAGACACAGCAAACCTTCTTGCCACAGCTCATATTAATGTGCCATCCTGGATGAGCTGCACTACCTGAGCCACTTGTGTGGGTTGTAGACTCAGTCTCATGCTACCACTAGAGTGAAAGCACCGCCAGCATTCAAAAGTGACCAAAACATCAGCCAGGAAGCAAAGGAACTGAGAAGTGGTCTGGTCACCACCTGCAGAACTACTGCAGTTGCAAAATGAATAGGAAATATAGTCAAGACTTTGACATGGTTATAATGATTTATAATTGAAATAGTGTCCTTCATACTTTGCGTCCATCAAAGAATCCTCCATTTGAAGCAATTACGGCCTTGCAGACCTTTAGGATTCTAGTTGTCAATAATCAACCAATTATTGGTTGAGGTAATCTGAAGAGATTTCACCCTATGCTTGCTGAAGAACCTCCCACAAGTTGGGTTGGCTTGATGGGCACTTCTTGTGTACCATACAGTCAAGCTTCTCCCATACAGTCAAGCTGCTCCCACAACAGCTCAATATCAAATCAAATCAAATGTTTGGCCCTGTCCGGGGGTGTCCTCGGATGGGTCCACAGTGTCTCCTGACCCCTCCGGTCTCAGCCTCCAGTATTTATGCTGCAGTAGTTTGTGTGTCAGGGGGCTAGGGTCAGTTTGTTATATCTGGAGTACTTCTCCTGTCCTATTCGGTGTCCTATGTGAATCTAAGTGTGCGTTCTCTAATTCTCTCTTTTTTTTTCTCTCTCTCGGAGGACCTGAGCCCTAGGACCATGCCCCAGGATTACCTGACATGATGACTCCTTGCTGTCCCCAGTCCATCTGACTGTGCTGCTGCTCCAGTTTCAACTGTTCTGCCTTATTATTATACGACCATGCTGGTCATTTATGAACATTTGAACATCTTGGCCATGTTCTGTTATAATCTCCACCCGGCACAGCCAGAAGAGGACTGGCCACCCCACATAGCCTGGTTCCTCTAGGTTTCTTCCTAGGTTTTGGCCTTTCTAGGGAGTTTTTCCTAGCCACCGTATTTCTACACCTGCATTGCTTGCTGTTTGGGGTTTTAGGCTGGGTTTCTGTACAGCACTTTGAGATATCAGCTGATGTACGAAGGGCTATATAAATACATTTGATTTGAACAGCTCAATAGGGTTGAGATCCGGTGACTGTGCTGGCCACTCCATTATAGACAGAATACCAGCTGACTGCTTCTACCCTAAATAGTTTGTAGCTGTGCTTTGGGTCATTGTCCCATTGTAGGAGGAAATTGGCTCCAATTAAGCCGCCGTCCACAGGGTATGGCATGGCGTCGCAAAATGGAGGGATAGATAGTCAGGGAGGTGACCAAGAACCCGATGGTCACTGAGAGTGTTCCATCTATCCTCTGTGGACATGAAAGAACCTTCCAGAAGGACATCCATATCTGCAGCACAGTTTGCCAAAAGGCACCTAAAGACTCTCAGACCATGAGAAACAAGATTTTCTGGGTCTTATGAAACAAAGATTGAACTTTTTGCAAAATGTGGAAAAAGTCAGTCACGTGGAATTCATATTAACAGGTGTACCTTGTTAAGTTAATTTGTGGAATTTCTTTCCTTCTCAATGCATTTGAGCCAATCAGTTGTCTTGTGACAAGATAGGGGTGGTATACAGAAGATAGTCTGGTAAAAGACTCAGCTCAGATAACCAAAGAGAAATGACAGTCCATCATTACTAAGACATGGTCAGTCAATCCTGAAAATGTCAAGAACTTTTAAAGCTTCTTCAAGTGCAGTTTCAAAAACCATCAAGCGCCATGATGAAACTGGCTCTCATGAGGACCACCACAGGAAGACCCAGAGTTACCTCTGCTGCAGAGGATAAGTTCATTAGAGTTACCAACCTCAGATTGCAGCCCAAACAAATGCTTCAGAGTTTAAGTAACAGACACAAACTGTTCATAGGAGACTGAAATCAGGCCTTCATGGTCAAATTTCTGCAAAGAAACCACTACTAAAGAACACCAATGAGAAGGGGAGACTTGCTTGGGCCAAGAAACACGAGCAATGGACATTAGAGCAGTGGAAAAAGGACCTTTGGTCTGACGAGTCCAAATGAAATGTTTGGTTCCAACCGCCATGTCTTTGTGAGACGCAGAGTCAGTGAACGGATGATCTCCACATGCGAGGTTCCCACCGTGAAGTATGGAGGCGGCGGCATGATGGTACTTTGCTGGTGACATGGATTTAAAATTCAAGGCACACTTAACCAGCATGGCTACCACAGCATTCTTCAGAAATAAGCCATCCCATCTGGTGTGGGACCATCATTTGTTTTTCAACAGGAGAATGACTCAACACACCTCCAGGCTGTGTAAGGGCTAAATGACCAAGGAGAGTGATGGAGTGTGGCATCAGATGACCTGGCCTCCACAATCACCCGATCTCAACCTAATTGAGATGTTTGGGATAAGTTGAACTGCAGTTTGACAGAAAAGCAGCAAACACGTGCTCAGCATATGTAGGAACTACTTCAAGACTGTTGGAAAAGGATTCCAGGTGAGAGAATGCCAAGAGTGCAAAGCTGTTATCAAGGCATCTAAAGAAACTAAAACATTTTGATTTGTTTACTACATGATTCCATTTGTGTTATTTCACAGTTGATGTCTTCACTACTATTGTACAACGTAGAAAATAGTTCAAATAAAAACCCTTGAATGAGTGTGTCCAAACGTTTGATTGGTAGTATATAATTATACATATGAGAGAGAGTTAAGCTAAAGGCTAGATAGTCTAACTCTGTACACCAGGACTTCAGACAAAGAGCAGGATTAGAGCAGGTCTGCAGCCTATCCCTAACAGGTGAGGAAAGAGGAATAAAACAACCATGCACAGTCACTGATGAAAATGTGTCAGCTGTGCTTTGTCTGTAGCAAACTGCTCTCCACCTCCATGAGGGAGGGAGGCTGCCCACTTCCAAAGACATCAATTTACCCTCCCTTGCCTGTTACGTCAACACTGACAGATCCGTGATGGATCTTTTTGTGCGCCTGTGCTAATACCACACAAGTTCTAAGTACTGTGTTTCTACAGGCATCACTATAGTAGTGTTTGTGGACGTGACCATAGTATACTGTAGCAACGCCTGCCAACTAGTAGGGTCATCGTGAATAAATACTCTCCACCCCTCCCCCTCCCTAGCAGACTTGGCTGATTACTACTTGAGGAAAATTGTACTTCCTATGATTGAGATGGTTGTCCTCCTAGCCCTCTTAAGATAATGCGTTACTGTAAGTCCCTGGATTTGAGCATCTGATAAATGAAAATGATAAGGTAAAATAACTACCATCCCACTGTTTAATGAAGAGAACACAGGTTGGTGACCGGACTCCTATTGAGTTGGTTCAACAGTTCTGAGCAATGCTATGGACCAGACAACACCTTAGCAAAAAAACAACATACATTTAAACATTAGACAGTTTAGGAGAAAACAGTAGAGGCAGATAAAATAAAGCAACGGTAATTAAAGCTTACAGGATTAGGTTTGTTTGGCAAAGACATTATCAAGGGTACACAAATTACTTCTTAGATCTGTTACTTCTGCTAGATAGCTTTCTGAAATTCAGTGCTTTCAGAGATTGCTGACCAAGTTCACAAGAGGACCAGAAACACTGGGGAAAAAAACACTGTAGTTCTGATGGTATGAGAGAACAGTTAACCACTGCATTTACATAAATAGAAACACAAATTACTACCTAAAGACAGTCAGTTTATGAGACAAGGCCAATAAACTGCCTTGACCTCAAACCAGCAAGGCCTCTGAAATCAAAAAGGTTATTGCAGTGGCTTAACATAATGAACACATTGAATATTGTCACATGAATAACCTCACTGATGGTCAAATGCAACACATACCCTTCAACCACACCTCAAACATTTCTTCAAGACAGCATCGTCACAAAATTGTTGCTCACAGAAATAAACCAACTGTACCGACGCCACACATCCCAACCCCATGTACAACCCCATGTACAAAGCACATGGTGTGCTTTTATACATTTCCTGCATGTCCTCCCCTAAGGGTGCCCGGAGAAACAGACAAACTTTAGTTCCTAGCCTTTCACAATATTTAACTGGAGGTTTAGGTGAGGGTTATGGTGATGTCCGCCTACTGTGGGACTCCTGTTAAAAGCAGGCAGAGATGCTGTTCAGTTTAAGAGTCTTTCTAGATTCAGGTAATGGAGATTATACATGGCAGGGAATGATTGACAGTTGACATGAGACTTGGTTGGCTTTTTAAGGAGAGTGGTTTATCTAAAAAGGAGACAAATGTGTAAATAATTACAGCAATTAAAAATAATCTACTGTTAACAGCCTTAATTAACAACACATGCAATACGCATATAAAATTGGTAAAGCTATGCATAAATATAACAATTAATGGCCACGGGTGTGGGAGTGCAACATGAGACATGGTAGGCCGAAGCTGTCAGGCTAATTTATCAAGTGTTACCTAGTCAGCATAACAAAAGGCAATGCACTAAACGTTCAACACTTAACATGCGCCCATTGACAATACAAGTACCAAAGAGAACAGATCAATAGACTGCAAATGGCTGTATGACTGAGCCGCTAGCATTTCGCAGCCATTAGAGGCCGATATCAACTATACAAACAATGATGAGGGAGTCCTCTTCTTACAATCTTTTATAGGAGGAAAAGTTTGTACTCACATTTCAAGGACGCATACTGGTTGTTGTTGTTTGTCGTGCTCAACTACTCTCTCTGGTTGAAGGACCCTGAATGATAAAAGGCACCAGCCAACCTGCCCGAACAAAAACCTTGCCATAGAGTTATATAGAGGGCAAAACTGTCACAAGTGCTCACATGTCCTCACATAACCACAGAGATGGGTAGAGGGCACACCTGCCACGAATGCCCTTCCCTGCATCCACGTCACCAAGCATGGAATTCTGGACAATAATTAAAAAGCAGTACCTTTTGTCTTTACCACAATAAATCATGAACAATCATCACACAACAAATATTACATACCCAGATAGTGGCTTACTCTGCATTAGTGTGTTATTCTCCACATTGTTTTGATTGCATTTGTGGTTGGATTGTGCTTTAAAATAGTCAAAATCAATCAAGGAATAGTACAGTGCGTAGTATAGTATCATTCAGTCTACTACAAAATTCTAAAGTACTATACATGATCAAGGGATAGTACAGTATGTAGTATATAGTATTCTATTGTAAACTGTAGTATATTGTAAGTTATAGGCAGCGATATGGTCTTTCCCCCCCCCACGCACATTAAGATAAAACCCTGCTAATCCTCCTTGGTGATTGCCTTCCTCCTGATCCCCCTGTAAAGAAGATCAGTGGAGCAATGATACATTTTACACTTCAGCCCAGCCTTAAGGAATTGTATGTACCTTTTTATGTATTCAGGGCAGGCTCTAAACTCTCAGAGGGTTGACGCAAGTCACAGGTCTTTTTATGTACCTGAATGGAATGCAGTAATTTTTATAGTGATGACCTCAACATTCTGGAAGATTTTCTAGCCAGAATGATGTTTATGGCATTTGACATGAGAACTACAAAATGCCTCACAGCCTAGATTTGAAATGGGCATTAGTACCCTTGCTCCCATGTGGAATGGCATTATGGTGGAAGTAGTTTTACAGCCAAGTTATGCTTCATTTTATCATTACCGCTCAATTTATGGAATGGAAATTGGCTGCTATAGATCCTCTCTCTCTCAGTAGAGCTTGAAATTGCATTAGTCCTGTCTTTAACTCTGTGGCTCTCCTGGCTCATGTTATGGCTCACATATAGCCAATGGAAGCTTTTAGTCAGGGGCCATTCAGATGGCCGACCCAGGACCCTAACCAGACCCAGACCGAAGGGTCACTGGTACGGAGTGCTGGACAGAACGCACACACGCACACACATACTCCTCTCTGGTACAACATTTTAGGGACAAACATTGACCTCGCATCAGGAATTAGATCAACTCAGCCTGGGGAGACTACAGGTCAATTAGGGCCTAAGCTGGCGGAAGGTATTTGGAGTGAACTTCTAGTCCGACTCAGGTGGTGTGCACACAATACACCACTTCCAAGTATATTACTCGCTAATGTTCAGTAGACGACCTTAGGGTGAGGATCTCCTTCCAGAGAGACATCATGGACTGTAACATACTCTGTTTCACGGAATCATGGCTCTCTCGGGACATACTGTCCCCATCCATACAGCCAGCTGGGTTCTCAGTTCATCATGCAGACAGGAATAAAGAACTCCTTGGGGTAGAAGAAACGCGTGGTGTATGTTTCATGATTAACTACTTATGGTTTGATTGTGATAACAGAAACTCAAGTCCTTTTGTTCACATTACCTAGAATATCTCACAATCAGATGCTGACCGTATTTCCTCCCAAGAGAATACTCTTCGGTTATAGTCACAGGTGTGTATATTCAACCTCAAGCCGATACCACGATGGCCTGTAAGGAACTACACTGGACTTTATGTAAACTGAAAACAACATATCCTGAGGCTGTATTTATTGTAGCTGGGGATTTTAACAAAGAAAATTTGAGGAAAACGCTACCGAAGTTCTATCAAAACATTGATTGTAGTATTCGCTCTGGAAAAAAAACTAGATCACTGCTACTCCCCCCTTCCGGGATATCTACAAGGCCCCCCCCTGCCCACAAATCAGATCACGACTCAATTTTTCTCTTTTCTTCCTATAGGCAGAAACTCATACAGGAAGTACCCGTGCTAAGGTATATTAAACGCTGGTCTGACCAATCGCAATCCATGCTTTAAGATTGTTTTGATCTCGTGGACTGGGATATGTTCAGGGTAGCCTCTGAGAATAACATTGAAGTATACACGGACATGGTGACTGAGTTAATCGGGAAGTGTATAGGGGATGTTGTTCCCACTGTGACTATAAAACCTACCCAATCCAGAAACCGTGGATAGATGGCAGCGTTTGTGCAAAACTGAAAGTGTGAACCATAGCATTTAACCATGGCAAGGTGACTGGGAATATGGTTGAATACAAACAGTGTAGTTATTCCCTCCGTAAGGCAATCAAACAGGCAAAACGTCAGTACTGAGACAAAGTGGAGCCGCAATTCAGCGGCTCAGACACTAGATGTATGTGGCAGGATCTACAGACAATCACAGATTACAAAGGGATAACCAGCCATGGCACATACACCAACATCTTGCTCCTGGACAAGCTAAACACCTCCTTCGCCCACATTGAGGGTAATACAGTGCCACCGACGCGGCCCGCTCCCAAGGACTGTGGGGTCTCATTCTCCGTGGCCGACTTGATTAAGACATAAGTGTTAACACTCACACTTAGCCACGTCCTCAGAGCATGTGCAGACCAGCTGGCTGGAGTGTTTACAGACATATTCAATTTCTCCCTATCTCAGTTTGCTGTCCCCACTTGCTTCAAGATGTTCACCATTGTTCCTGTACCCAAGAAAGCAAAGGTAACTGAACTAAATTACTATCGCCCCGTAGCACTCACTCCTGTCAACATGAAGTGCTTTGAGAGGCTAGATAAGGATCATATCACCTCTACCAGAACTGACACCCTAGACCCACTTCAATTTGCTTACCGCTCAAATACATCCACAGATCATGTAATCGCCATCGCACTGCACACTGCCCTATCTCGTTTGGACAAGAGGGATATCTATGTAAGAATGCTGTTCATTGACTACAGGTCAGCCTTTAACACCAAAGTACCCTCCAAGCTTATCATTAAGCTCGGGGCCCTGGGTCTGAACCCCACCCTGCTCTTTGCAACTGGGTGCTGGACTTCCTGATGGGCCGCCCCCAGGTGGTGAAGGTAAGAAACAACACCTCCACTTTGCTGATCCTCAACACAGGGGCCCCACAAGGTTGCATGCTCAGCACCCTCCTGTACTCTGTATTCCCTGTTCACCCATTACTGCGTGACCACCCACACCTCCAACTCAATCATCAAGTTTGCAGACGACACAACAGTAGTAGGCTTGATTACCAACAATGACGAGACAGCCAACACGGAGGAGGTAAGGACCCTGGTGGAGTGATGCCAAGAAAATAACCTCTCCCGCAACATCAACAAAACAAAGGTGCTGATCGTGGACTTCAGGAAACAGCAGAAGGAGCACGCCCCTATCCACACCACATCGACAGGACCGCAGTGGAGAAGGTGAAATGGTCCACCCACACAGACAGTGTGGTGAAGAAGGTGCAATAGCGCCTCTTCAACCTCAGGTCGCTGAAGAAATTTGGCATGGCCCCTAAGACCCTCACAAACTTTTACAATTGAGAGCATCCTTTCGGTCTGTATCACCGCCTGGTACGGAAACTGCACTGCCTGCAACCCAAGGGCTTTCCAATACAGCATCGGGGGCACACTGCCTGCCCTCCAGGACAGCTACAGCACCCGATGGTCACAAGAAAGCCAAAAAGATCATCAAGGACATCAACCATCCGAGCCACGGCCTGTTCACCCCGCTATCATGCAGAATGCGAGGTCAGTACAGATGCATTAAAGCTGAGACCGAGAGACTGAAAAACAACTTTTATCTCAAGGCCATCAGACTGTTAAATAGCCATCACTAGCCAGCTACCACCTGGTTACTCAACCCTGTACCTTAGTGGCTACTGCCCTATATACATAGACACAGAAACAGCAGGGGTTCAAACTCTAGAACCCAATTCCTACATTTGAATATAAAAATGTATTTTATCAAACAAAACTATGCTACATTTTATCTCTGGGACACTCAGGATGACATATCAGAGAAAGATTACTGAATGTAAGTACATTATTTATCTTCAGAGGTGAATGCAGCAAACCAGTTGCCGTGATAAGAGTTTTTTGTTGTGCACTCTCCTCAAACAATGGCATTGTATTTTTTCACTGTATTAGCTATTGTAAGGGAACACCCCCCTGAAATGTACAAAAATGTGTGGGACGTCATTGGCACTGGACAAGCCATATACACGGTGTCCAATACCACTCAATTCGGCATCGTTTCATTCAAAGTTGATTGCAAATGCCATATGGCAAATGCCAAGTGTAACACTGCAAAAATCCAACAGGTGGCGAGTGCGCTCCACCGTGGTTATCATATTGCAAATGTAACACAAGTCAACATCCAAAAGCAACATTTGAAAAACGTAAAATTTTTTCAACAACTTATCACCCCCTTAAAAAAGTGATTCCTGGACCGTTTTTCGAAATTCTTTCGTTTTTTTGTTGTCAATTATACGTGTAAGAACTGTTTGAATATACTTTGTCCAATTTTATTATCATATATATATATTTTTTTTTTTTTACTTGTGCATAAGGCATATGTTTTGTCCATTTGCAATATGATTTCATAGGAAGTCAATAGGCAAAAATAGCAAACATTTTGAAAAAACTTCACACACCCTTAAAAAAGGGCTTTCTGGACCGTTTTTCAAAATTCTTTAGATTTTTGTGTCAATTACACATGTATAAGAACTGTATCAACATACTTTAGTCATATTTTATTATCATTATTATAATTTTTTTTTAAACTTGTGCATAAGGCATATGTTTTGACCATTTGCAATATGATTTCATAGGAAGTCAAAAGTCTAAAAATGTGAACTTTTTTTCCGAAAACTTATAATGGACAAAATGAATTGAAGTCATTGCAAATGTACGAGGCTGTTTCTCGGCCCGAGAACCTTCTAGAGGCAAGTAACTCACCATGCACTATCGACCTGAGGTCTAGAACAGGTTTCTAAAGTTTCAGAACTCTAGGTCTGACGGTTCCTTTTTTAGCTCAAACAAAGGTAACTATTGCAGGCACTGTCTGTCTCTACACACCCCAATATGTCCCTCCTTCCAAACTTTGTCCAATTTTATTATCATATATATATATTTTTTTTTAACTTGTGCATAAGGCATATGTTTTGTCCATTTGCAATATGATTTCATAGGAAGACAATAGGCAAAAATAGCAAAAATTTTGAAAAAACTTCACACACCCTTAAAAAAGGGCTTTCTGGACCGTTTTTCAAAATTCTTTAGATTTTTGTGTCAATTACACATGTATAAGAACTGTATCAACATACTTTAGTCATATTTTATTATCATTATTATAAAAAAAATTTAAACTTGTGCATAAGGCATATGTTTTGACCATTTGCAATATGATTTCATAGGAAGTCAAAAGTCTAAAAATGTGAACTTTTTTCCCGAAAACTTATAATGGACAAAATGAATTGAAGTCATTGCAAATGTACGAGGCTGTTTCTCGGTCCGAGAACCTTCTAGAGGCAAGTAACTCACCATGCACTATCGACCTGAGGTCTAGAACAGGTTTCTAAAGTTTCAGAACTCTAGGTCTGACGGTTCCTTTTTTAGCTCAAACAAAGGTAACTATTGCAGGCACTGTCTGTCTCTACACACCCCAATATGTCCCTCCTTCCAAGCTGTGTTTGGGATTTAGTTTTTCTTTGACATTTTATGGGAGAAATGACTGATTTGCAGTTCATGGGGGTTGCCTAATCACACATATGAAGTTTTGAAAAGAGCTGACCTTTTTAACCCTTCGAAACATCCACTTTGACACCATTTAAGGCACTTCCGGTTGGAACAGGAAGCTATAAGTCAACTCATATCCTGATTGGGGTATGCCTTTACAGAATCCTGAGATTTAAGTGTTTACGTTAAGAACTGACCGATTTACACAGGGTTGAATGCACTATTTATCACAAACTGCTGGTTGGGTATGGAAAAACACGTTTAGGGTGATTTTAACCACTTCCGGTTGCTTCAGGAAGCTTAAAATCGACACAGGTAGACCTCATAGTCTCCTGATGGACTGTCATTGAAGACAGGTTCATAAGGCATTCATAACCCACATACAGTGCCTTGCGAAAGTATTCGGCCCCCTTGAACTTTGCGACCTTTTGCCACATTTCAGGCTTCAAACATAAAGATATAAAACTGTATTTTTTTGTGAAGAATCAACAACAAGTGGGACACAATCATGAAGTGGAACGACATTTATTGGATATTTCAAACTTTTTTAACAAATCAAAAACTGAAAAATTGGGCGTGCAAGATTATTCAGCCCCCTTAAGTTAATACTTTGTAGCGCCACCTTTTGCTGCGATTACAGCTGTAAGTCGCTTGGGGTATGTCTCTATCAGTTTTGCACATCGAGAGACTGAAATTTTTCCCATTCCCCCTTGCAAAACAGCTCGAGCTCAGTGAGGTTGGATGGAGAGCATTTGTGAACAGCAGTTTTCAGTTCTTTCCACAGATTCTCGATTGGATTTAGGTCTGGACTTTGACTTGGCCATTCTAACACCTGGAAATGTTTATTTTTGAACCATTCCAATGTAGATTTTGCTTTATGTTTTGGATCATTGTCTTGTTGGAAGACAAATCTCCGTCCCAGTCTCAGGTCTTTTGCAGACTCCATCAGGTTTTCTTCCAGAATGGTCCTGTATTTGGCTCCATCCATCTTCCCATCAATTTTAACCATCTTCCCTGTCCCTGCTGAAGAAAAGCAGGCCCAAAACATGATGCTGCCACCACCATGTTTGACAGTGGGGATGGTATGTTCAGGGTGATGAGCTGTGTTGCTTTTACGCCAAACATAACGTTTTGCATTGTTGCCAAAAAGTTTCATCTGACCAGAGCACCTTCTTCCACATGTTTGGTGTGTCTCCCAGGTGGCTTGTGGCAAACTTTAAACGACACTTTTTATGGATATCTTTAAGAAATGTCTTTCTTCTTGCCACTCTTCCATAAAGGCCAGATTTGTGCAATATACGACTGATTGTTGTCCTATGGACAGAGTGTCCCACCTCAGCTATAGATCTCTGCAGTTCATCCAGAGTGATCATGGGCCTCTTGGCTGCATCTCTGATCAGTCTTCTCCTTGTATGAGCTGAAAGTTTAGAGGGACGGCCAGGTCTTGGTAGATTTGCAATGGTCTGATACTCCTTCCATTTCAATATTATCGCTTGCACAGTGCTCCTTGGCATGTTTAAAGCTTGGGAAATCTTTTTGCATCCAAATCCGGCTTTAAACTTCTTCACAACAGTATCTCGGACCTGCCTGGTGTGTTCCTTGTTCTTCATGATGCTCTCTGCGCTTTTAACGGACCTCTGAGACTATCACAGTGCAGGTGCATTTATACGGAGACTTGAAACACACAGGTGGATTGTATTTATCATCATTAGTCATTTAGGTCAACATTGGATCATTCAGAGATCCTCACTGAACTTCTGGAGAGAGTTTGCTGCACTGAAAGTAAAGGGGCTGAATCATTTTGCACGCCCAATTTTTCGGTTTTTGATTAGTTAAAAAAGTTTGAAATATCCAATAAATGTCGTTCCACTTCAAATCAAAATCAAATTGTTTTATATAGCCCTTCGTACATCAGCTGATATCTCAAAGTGCTGTACAGAAACCCAGCCTAAAACCCCAAACAGCAAGCAATGCAGGTGCAACTCCCTAGAAAGGCCAAAACCTAGGAAGAAACTTAGAGAGGAACCAGGCTATGTGGGGTGGCCAGTCCTCTTCTGGCTGTGCCGGGTGGAGATTATAACAGAACATGGCCAAGATGTTCAAATGTTCATAAATGACCAGCATGGTCGTATAATAATAAGGCAGAACAGTTTAAACTGGAGCAGCAGCACAGTCAGATGGACTGGGGACAGCAAGGAGTCATCATGTCAGGTAGTCCTGGGGCATGGTCCTAGGGCTCAGGTCCTCAAAGAGAGAGAGAAAAAAAGAGAGAATTAGAGAGAGCATATGTGGGGTGGCCAGTCCTCTTCTGGCTGTGCCGGGTGGAGATTAGAACAGAACATGGCCAAGATGTTCAAATGTTCATAAATGATCAGCATGTTCGAATAATAAGAAGGCAGAACAGTTGAAACTGGAGCAGCAGCACGGCCAGGTGGACTGGGGACAGCAAGGAGTCATCATGTCAGGTAATCCTGGGGCATGGTCCTAGGGCTCAGGTCCTCCGAGAGAGAGAAGGAGAGAATTAGAGAACGCACACTTAGATTCACATAGGACACCGAATAGGACAGGAGAAGTACTCCAGATATAACAAACTGACCCTAGCCCCCTGACACATAAACTACTGCAGCATAAATACTGGAGGCTGAGACAGGAGGGGTCAGGAGACACTGTGGACCCATCCGAGGACACCCCCAGACAGGGCCAAACAGGAAGGATATAACCCCACCCACTTTGCCAAAGCACAGCCCCCACACCACTAGAGGGATATCTTCAACCACCAACTTACCATCCTGAGACAGGGCCGAGTATAGCCCACAAAGATCTCCGCCATGGCACAACCCAAGGGGGGGCGCCAACCCAGACAGGATGACCACATCAGTGAATCAACCCACTCAGGTGACGCACCCCTTCCAGGGACGGCATGAGAGGGCCCCAGTAAGCCAGTGACTCAGCCCCTGTAATAGGGTTAGAGGCAGAGAATCCCAGTGGAAAGAGGGGAACCGGCCAGGCAGAGACAGCAAGGGCGGTTCGTTGCTCCAGAGCCTTTCCGTTCACCTTCCCACTCCTGGGCCAGACTACACTCAATCATATGACCCACTGAAGAGATGAGTCTTCAGTAAAGACTTAAAGGTTGAGACCGAGTTTACGTCTCTGACATGGGTAGGCAGACCGTTCCATAAAAATGGAGCTCTATAGGAGAAAGCCCTGCCTCCAGCTGTTTGCTTAGAAATTCTAGGGACAATTAGGAGGCCTGCGTCTTGTGACCGCAGCGTACGTGTAGGTATGTACGGCAGGACCAAATCAGAGAGATAGGTAGGAGCAAGCCCATGTAATGCTTTGTAGGTTAGCAGTAAAACCTTGAAATCAGCCCTTGCTTTGACAGGAAGCCAGTGTAGAGAGGCTAGCACTGGAGTAATATGATCAAATTTTTGGGTTCTAGTCAGGATTCTAGCAGCCGTATTTAGCACCAACTGAAGTTTATTTAGTGCTTTATCCGGGTAGCCGGAAAGTAGAGCATTGCAGTAGTCTAACCTAGAAGTGACAAAAGCATGGATTAATTTTTCTGCATCATTTTTGGACAGAAAGTTTCTGATTTTTGCAATGTTACGTAGATGGAAAAAAGCTGTCCTTGAAATGGTCTTGATATGTTCTTCAAAAGAGAGATCAGGGTCCAGAGTAATGCCGAGGTCCTTCACAGTTTTATTTGAGACGACTGTACAACCATTAAGATTAATTGTCAGATTCAACAGCAGATCTCTTTGTTTCTTGGGACCTAGAACAAGCATCTCTGTTTTGTCTGAGTTTAAAAGTAGAACGTTTGCAGCCATCCACTTCCTTATGTCTGAAACACATGCCTCTAGCAAGGGCAATTTTGGGGCTTCACCATGTTTCATTGAAATGTACAGCTGTGTGTCATCCGCATAGCAGTGAAAGTTAACATTATGTTTTCGAATAACATCCCCAAGAGGTAAAATATATAGTGAAAACAATAGTGGTCCTAAAACGGAACCTTGAGGAACACCGAAATTTACAGTTGATTTGTCAGAGGACAAACCATTCACAGAGACAAACTGATATCTTTCCGACAGATAAGATCTAAACCAGGCCAGACAGAGATGGAGATGGCCGCCTCGCTTCGCGTTCCTAGGAAACTATGCAGTTTTTTGTTTTTTTACGTGTTATTTCTTACACTAGTACCCCAGGTCATCTTAGGTTTCATCACATACAGCCGAGAAGAACTACTGAATATAAGATCAGCGTCAACTCACCACCAGTACGACCAAGAATATGTTTTTCGCGATGCGGATCCTGTGTTCTGCCTTACAACCAGCGCCACGGGATGGTTCCCATGCAGCGACCCAAAAAAACGACTCAGAAAAAGAGGGAAACGAAGCGGTCTTCTGGTCAGACTCCGGAGACGGGCACATCGTGCACCACTCCCTAGCATTCTTCTTGCCAATGTCCAGTCTCTTGACAACAAGGTTGATGAAATCCGAGCAAGGGTAGCATTCCAGAGGGACATCAGAGACTGTAATGTTCTTTGCTTCACGGAAACGTGGCTCACCGGAGAGACGCAATCCGAAGCGGTGCAGCCAGCGGGTTTCTCCACGCATCGCGCGGACAGAAACGAACATCTTTCTGGTAAGAAGAGGGGCGGGGGCGTATGCCTTATGGCCAACGTGACATGGTGTGATGAAAGAAACATACAGGAACTCAAATCCTTCTGTTCACCTGATTTAGAATTCCTCACAATCAAATGTAGACCGCATTATCTACCAAGAGAATTCTCTTCGATTATAATCACAGCCGTATATATCCCCCCCCAAGCAGACACATCGATGGCTCTGAACGAACTTTATTTAACTCTCTGCAAACTGGAAACGATTTATCCGGAGGCTGCATTCATTGTAGCTGGGGATTTTAACAAGGCTAATCTGAAAACAAGACTCCCTAAATTTTATCAGCATATCGATTGCGCAACCAGGGGTGGAAAGACCCTGGATCATTGTTACTCTAACTTCCGCGACGCATATAAGGCCCTGCCCCGCCCCCCTTTCGGAAAAGCTGACCACGACTCCATTTTGTTGATCCCTGCCTACAGACAGAAACTAAAACAAGAAGCTCCCACGCTGAGGTCTGTCCAACGCTGGTCCAACCAAGCTGACTCCACACTCCAAGACTGCTTCCATCACGTGGACTGGGAGATGTTTCGTATTGCGTCAGCCAACAACATTGACGAATACGCTGATTCGGTGTGCGAGTTCATTAGAACGTGCGTTGAAGATGTCGTTCCCATAGCAACGATTAAAACATTCCCCAACCAGAAACCGTGGATTGATGGCAGCATTCGTGTGGAACTGAAGGCGCGAACCACTGCTTTTAATCAGGGCAAGGTGTCTGGTAACATGACTGAATACAAACAGCGCAGCTATTCCCTCCGCAAGGCTATCAAACAAAGTAGAATCTCAATTCAACGGCTCAGACACAAGAGGCATGTGGCAGGGTCTACAGTCAATCACGGACTACAGGAAGAAACCCAGCCCAGTCACGGACCAGGATGTCTTGCTCCCAGGCAGACTAAACAACTTTTTTGCCCGCTTTGAGGACAATACAGTGCCACTGACACGGCCTGCAACGAAAACATGCGGTCTCTCCTTCACTGCAGCCGAAGTGAGTAAGACATTTAAACGTGTTAACCCTCGCAAGGCTGCAGGCCCAGACGGCATCCCCAGCCGCGCCCTCAGAGCATGCGCAGACCAGCTGGCCGGTGTGTTTACGGACATATTCAACCAATCCCTATACCAGTCTGCTGTTCCCACATGCTTCAAGAGGGCCACCATTGTTCCTGTTCCCAAGAAAGCTAAGGTAACTGAGCTAAACGACTACCGCCCCGTAGCACTCACATCCGTCATCATGAAGTGCTTTGAGAGACTAGTCAAGGACCATATCACCTCCACCCTACCTGACACCCTTGACCCACTCCAATTTGCTTACCGCCCAAATAGGTCCACAGACGATGCAATCTCAACCACACTGCACACTGCCCTAACCCATCTGGACAAGAGGAATACCTATGTGAGAATGCTGTTCATCGACTACAGCTCGGCATTCAACACCATAGTACCCTCCAAGCTCGTCATCAAGCTCGAGACCCTGGGTCTCGACCCCGCCCTGTGCAACTGGGTACTGGACTTCCTGACGGGCCGCCCCCAGGTGGTGAGGGTAGGCAACAACATCTCCTCCCCGCTGATCCTCAACACTGGGGCCCCACAAGGGTGCGTTCTGAGCCCTCTCCTGTACTCCCTGTTCACCCACGACTGCGTGGCCACGCACGCCTCCAACTCAATCATCAAGTTTGCGGACGACACAACAGTGGTAGGCTTGATTACCAACAACGACGAGACGGCCTACAGGGAGGAGGTGAGGGCCCTCGGAGTGTGGTGTCAGGAAAATAACCTCACACTCAACGTCAACAAAACTAAGGAGATGATTGTGGACTTCAGGAAACAGCAGAGGGAACACCCCCCCATCCACATCGATGGAACAGTAGTGGAGAGGGTAGCAAGTTTTAAGTTCCTCGGCATACACATCACAGACAAACTGAATTGGTCCACTCACACAGACAGCATCGTGAAGAAGGCGCAGCAGCGCCTCTTCAACCTCAGGAGGCTGAAGAAATTCGGCTTGTCACCAAAAGCACTCACAAACTTCTACAGATGCACAATCGAGAGCATCCTGGCGGGCTGTATCACCGCCTGGTATGGCAACTGCACCGCCCTCAACCGTAAGGCTCTCCAGAGGGTAGTGAGGTCTGCACAACGCATCACCGGGGGCAAACTACCTGCCCTCCAGGACACCTACACCACCCGATGCTACAGGAAGGCCATAAAGATCATCAAGGACATCAACCACCCGAGCCACTGCCTGTTCACCCCGCTGTCATCCAGAAGGCGAGGTCAGTACAGGTGCATCAAAGCTGGGACCGAGAGACTGAAAAACAGCTTCTATCTCAAGGCCATCAGACTGTTAAACAGCCACCACTAACATTGAGTGGCTACTGCCAACACACTGTCAATGCCACTGACTCTACTCCAGCCACTTTAATCATGGGAATTGATGGGAAATGATGTAAATATATCACTAGCCACTTTAAACAATGCTACCTTATATAATGTTACTTACCCTACATTATTCATCTCATATGCATACGTAGATACTGTACTCTATATCATCGACTGCATCCTTATGTAATACATGTATCACTAGCCACTTTAACTATGCCACTTGGTTTACATACTCATCTCATATGTATATACTGTACTCGATATCATCTACTGTATCTTGCCTATGCTGCTCTGCACCATCACTCATTCATATATCCTTATGTACATATTCTTTATCCCCTTACACTGTGTATAAGACAGTAGTTTTTTTTGAATTGTTAGTTAGATTACTTGTTCGTTATTACTGCATTGTCGGAACTAGAAGCACAAGCATTTCGCTACACTCGCATTAACATCTGCTAACCATGTGTATGTGACAAATAAATTTGATTTGATTTGATTTGATTTGAACTTGTCCGTGTAGACCAGTTTGGGTTTCCAATCTCTCCAAAAGAATGTGGTGATCGATGGTATCAAAAGCAGCACTAAGGTCTAGGAGCACGAGGACAGATGCAGAGCCTCGGTCCGATGCCATTAAAATGTCATTTACCACCTTCACAAGTGCCGTCTCAGTGCTATGATGGGGTCTAAAACCAGACTGAAGCATTTCGTATACATTGTTTGTCTTCAGGAAGGCAGTAAGTTGCTGCGCAACTGCCTTTTCTAAAAATTTTGAGAGGAATGGAAGATTCGATATAGGCCGATAGTTTTTTCTATTTTCTGGATCAAGGTTTGGCTTTTTCAAGAGAGGCTTTGTTACTGCCACTTTTAGTGAGTTTGGTACACATCCGGTGGATAGAGAGCCGTTTATTATGTTCAACATAGGAGGGCCAAGCACAGGAAGCAGCTCTTTCAGTAGTTTAGTTGGAATGTGTAACCACTTGTTGTTGATTCTTCACAAAAAAATACAGTTTTATATCTTTATGTTTGCTTGCACAGATCGGGAGGACCTCAGGAACGTACCTGAGGTCGAATTGTGCTTCTCACCCTAACGGTTCTCTCACTGTCACCCAAAAGCAAATGACATTTAGGGCCAGGCTTCATTTTGGGCCTACTTTTTTCACGGTCGCTGCACTCAGAGCGAACTACGGTCAAGCGGGGCATCTCGTTGAACTCGGCACGGCCTAGAGAATATGGAAATGCCATTCCAGGCTCTGTGTGTCTTGAAGCACAAAGTTGGCTGTTACTTACGTCATTCTAGTCACATTAGCGTACATTAGCAACAACTGTCCCGGTATAGGAACACCGATTCCGTTGAGGATAACATCTGGTAAATATGTGAATGTGACCAATACATTTTTTTTTGTCTTTGCAGATGAGGTTATTCCAGAGTTACAGAATGTTAAGCCTTTATTTGCAGAGAAGGGAATAGATAAGCTTATCAGATGCTCATGTCACGATCATTATAAGGAGTGAACCAAGATGCAGCGTGGTATGTTTCCATCCTTTATTTTTGGAATAGAAAACTTTAAAGAACAAAACGAACAAACAAAACAACAAAACGAACAAACAAAACGTGCCTCTAATATAATGCTCACAGTCAACTATACATAGACAAGATCCTACAAAGAATAATGGGAAAATGGCTACCTAAATATGATCCCCAATCAGAGACAACGATAAACAGCTGCCTCTGATTGGGAACCATAGAAATATAGAAATATAGAAATATAATTCACCTAGATAACCCACCCTAAAATCACACCCCGACCTAACCAACATAGAGAATAAAAGCTCTCTATGGTCAGGGCGTGACAGCTCAACAATAATGTAAGCTTGACTTTTTTGTCAATACTATGCATGTCAAGACATTAAATTACTTTATCACACTACCAGTATCTTTCTGATGTACACAAATGCCTAATGGGAAAGCCCTTGAGTTCATTTATACAAGAAATCGATTACAGATTTAATGTTTGTTTTGTGTATAGCACAGGACAGCACCTGACCTTTGAAAACATGCATCAACATTGGATTACCTCACTGTAATCATTATCAATTACTAGTCCGGATTGAATGACCGGAGCAAAGTTTATTTTACCTTTATTTAACTAGGCAAGTCAGTTAAGATCAAATTCTTATTTTCAATGACAGCCTAGGAACAGTGGGTTTTCTGCCTGTTCAGGGGCAGAACAACATATTTTACCTTGTCAGCTCAGGGATTTGAACTTACAACCTTTCGGTTACTAGTCCAACACTCTAACCACTACGCTACCCTGCCAGTACAGAGACATCCTTGATGAAAACCTGCTCAGGACCTCTGACTGGGGCGAAGCTGACCAACAGAATGATGACCCTAAGCACACAGCCAAGACAATGCAGGGGTGGCTTCGGGACAAGTCTCTAAATGTCCTTTAGTGGCACAGCCAGAGCCTGGACTTGTACCCGGTCTAACATCTCTGGAGGGACCTGAAAATAGCTGTGCAGCTACGGTCCCCATCCAACCTGACAGAGCTTGAGAGGATCTGCAGAGAAGAATGGGAGAAACTCCCAAATACAGGTGTGTTAAGCTTGTATTGTCATACCCAGGAAGACTTGATGCTGTAATCGCTGTCAAAGGTGCTTCAACAAAGTACAGCTTAAAAGGTCTGAATACTTATGTAAATGTGATATTTACCTATTTTTATTTGCAATAAATTAGCAAACATTTCTAAGAACCTGTGTTTGCTTCCTCATTATGCGGTATTGTGTGTAGATTGAGGGAATAAAACAATTTAATACATTTTAGAATAAGTAAGTAAGTAAGTAAGTAACGTAACAAAATGTGGAAAAAGTCAAGGGGTCGTGAGTAGTTTCCGAATGCACTGTGATGAATTCCAGGGAACTGGCATCTCGTGTTCATTTATTATTTCATCAACATTTAACCAATGTTGAGTGGGTGAGGTGGAGGGGAGGAGTCTGGGGGATGGGGGCTTTCTAGCAGGAGAGGGAAGGAGCTATAGTGAGATCAAGATCAAGGGAAGGAGGGAGAAAAAAGAGAGCAGGGGATCATGGCCTTGAGCTAAATGGGTTAACAGGATATGGTACTAGGAGAGGGATTGAGAGAAGGAGAGTTGAGGGGGACTTAAGTAGCACCAAACTCTCGTGAGACCCTGAGAGATGGAGGGAAGGAAGAAGGGATGAGAAGAGAAGATCTCCTATCATGACAGCAGAGTAGAGAGTGCATCCCAAATCACACCCTATTCCCTATATAGTGGACTACTTTCGACCAGAGCCCAGAGAGAGAGCAGCCATTCACTTGTAGCTGTGATGTGATGTGTATTGAATTGAGTCATTGGTCCCACGTCCAGCTGGTAGCGGGAGATAAGACCTCACACACTGAACCTGTGAACAAACCAGCATCCATCAAAACCTGCCACAGAGCCAGCCAGCAGCCAGCCACACTGCCAGCAGCACCGCCAGTCATCCATCTGGCCCGCAAGTCAGACAAGACAGCCAGACAGACATCCATCTGGCCAGCCAGTCAGAATGCCAACCACTCATCTGGCCAGACAGGGAAGGGAAAGGGGATACCTAGTCAGTTCCACAATCTAATGGATTCAACCAAAATGTGTCTTCTGCATTTAACCCAACACCTCTGAATCAGAAAGGTGTGGGGGTGCTGCTTTAATTGACATCCACAGCACCTGGGGAGAAGTCATTGGTTAACTGCCTTGCTCAAGGAGCAGAACAGCAGATTTTTTCAACTTGCCAGCTTGGGGATTCGAACCGTGTTATGCTGTTACTGTAACTGCCAGCCAGCCAACCAGACAGACAGCTAGTCAGCGAGCCTTCCAGCCAGCAAGGTTTTCTAAAACAGCACAAGGTGGAGAGAACGAGGTGGAGAAAACGAAGTGGAGAGAACGAGGTGGGGAAAACGAGGTTGAGAAAACGAGGTAGAGAAAACGAAGTGGAGAAAACGAGGTGGAGAGAACGAGGTGGAGAGAACGAAGTCGAGAGAACGAGGTGGAGAAAACAAAGTGGAGAGAACGAGGTGGGGAAAACGAGGTGGAGAGAACGAGGTGGAGAAAACAAAGTGGAGAGAACGAGGTGGAGAAAACGAAGTGGAGAGAACGAGGTTGAGAAAACGAAGTGGAGAGAAAGAGGTAGAGAAAACGAAGTGGAGAGAACGAGGTGGAGAAAACGAAGTGGAGAGAACGAGGTGGAGAGAATGAGGTGGGGAAAACGAAGTGGAGAGAACGAGGTGGGGAAAACGAGGTTGAGAGAACGAGGTGGAGAAAACGAAGTGGAGAGAACGAGGTGGAGAAAACTAAGTGGAGAGAACGAGGTAGAGAAAACGAAGTGGAGAGAACGAGGTGGAGAAAACGAAGTGGAGAGAACGAGGTTGAGAAAACGAAGTGGAGAGAACGAGGTGGAGAAAACGAAGTGGAGGGAACGAGGTAGAGAAAATGAAGTGGAGAGAACGAGGTGGAGAAAACGAAGTGGAGAGAAGGAGGTGGGGAAAACGAAGTGGAGAGAACGAGGTGGGGAAAACGAGGTTGAGAGAACGAGGTGGAGAAAAAAAAGTGGAGAGAACGAGGTGGAGAGAACGAGGTGGGGAAAACGAGGTGGAGAGAACGAGGTGGAGAGAACGAGGTGGGGAAAACGAGGTGGAGAGAACGAGGTGGAGAGAACGAGGTGGGGAAAACAAAGTGGAGAGAACGAGGTGGAGTAAACGAGGTGGGGAAAACGAGGTGGAGAAAACTAGGTAGAGAAAATGAAGTGGAGAGAACGAGGTGGGGAAACGAAGTGGAGAGAACAAGGTGGACAAAACGAAGTGGGGAGAACGAGGTGGAGAAAACGAGGTGGAGAGAATGAGGTGGAGAAAACGAAGTGGCGAGAACGAGGTGGAGAAAACGAGGTGGAGAGAACGAGGTGGAGAAAACGAGGTGGGGAGAACGAGGTGGGGAAAACGAGGTGGAGAGAACGAGGTGGAGAAAACGAAGTGGGGAGAACGAGGTGGAGAAAACGAGGTTGAGAAAACGAGGTAGAGAAAACGAAGTGGAGAGAACGAGGTGGGGAAAACGAGGTTGAGAAAACGAGGTAGAGAAAACGAAGTGGAGAAAACGAGGTGGAGAGAACGAAGTGGAGAGAACGAGGTGGAGAAAACAAAGTGGAGAGAACGAGGTGGGGAAAACGAGGTGGAGAGAACGAGGTGGAGAGAACGAAGTGGAGAGAACGAGGTGGAGAGAACGAAGTGGAGAGAACGAGGTGGAGAGAACGAAGTGGAGAGAACGAGGTGGGGAAAACGAGGTGGGGAAAACGAGGTGGAGAAAACGAGGTGGGGAAAACGAGGTTGCTGAACTTATAATGTTCATGACTATAATAAAGTATTAACTGGATTTGTTCAGATGGTCATTAAATGTTGTTTGTAACCCAGAAATGTTTCTGTAGAAGATAGTGGCTATTTAAAATGGTAAAATTTATTTTTCTGTCTCTTCCTACCTGGTTGTGGTGATAATATCATTTAGGTATTTATTATGACCGTTACCTTTGTATCCACAGAGTACACGGTGTTTGGTGATGAAATCTCACTTCCTTATCTTCTACAGTGTCAGTGTCCCGAAATCAGGACATTTGCTGCTCAATATGCGATATGTGACTAGAATGGCATTGTAAACAGGCAACCTTCCAGGACATAGACATATCTTATATCGTCAGAAAGCTTAAATGATTGTTAATCCAACTGCAGTGTCCAATTAACAGTAGCTATTGCATGCTATTGTCTGAGGATAGTACACAACAACAAAAAACTTTTGTCAAGGCAACTGGTTTTATACGTTTACCTCTGACGTTAAATAATGTCCTTACATTTAGTAATCTTACTCAGATTTGTCATCCTGAGGTTAGCAGAGATAAAATGTAGCATAGTTTTTTTGCTAAAATCAATGTTTATATCCTAACACGATCCATGTTGTGTACAGTGTTTTGCATGAATTCCGACTCTTACAACTTTCTACAAAAAGTTTGATGAAATCTAAAAATCGGTACATCATCGTTTAACTCGGTCAAGATCAGTTTCTGTGCAATCCTCAAACACTCTAGAAGGTAACCAAACGGTTGCAAAACACCTCACTGAAGGTCAGCCATCATTAAGCACCAATGAGACGAGCGGTGTTCACTTAATTGACAGTGTCTTGATCCAATGACCACCTATCATGACCACCTATCATACATAGCTAGCTAGATAGCCAATGAGCTGGGCTTTCCAGCAGTATGTGAACACCTTTTCTACCACAAACAGCCATCATGCTAGAGCTGTGCACAACAGTGTTCATTCTCAGGTGAAAGCAAACAGGACACATGGTAGTTTACGTTACGCAGTGGTTCATTCCCTTCTACAAACTTTTCTCAGAACTGAAAAAGTTAAACCTGGCTACTAAGAGTGGAAAAGCTAAATCGAAGTCCATTTTTACAAATTTAGATGAGATTATTGCAGAAATTGACCCGAAAGAGTGACACAGAACAAATGGACGAGGACTTAATGCACACAGGTTTGATTCGAGTGCAAAATCAATGTTTTTGGAAGGAAAATATCCACTTTTAGAACAGTAAGTAAAATATGTTTTTGTTTCTTATGCTAATGCAGTTGTTTAAATGGTTGCATATTCTTTTGAGATATTTTTATTTGATTTTTATAGTGCCTTGGGTAAGTATTCAGATCCCTTGACTTTTTCCACATTTCGTTACGTTACAGCCTTATTCTAAAATAGTCTAAATTGTTTTTACCCCTCATCAATCTACACACAATACCCCATAATGACAAAGCAAAAACAGTTTTTATTTTTGCTACATTTATAAAAAATACAATTCACATAAGTATTCAGACCTTTTACTCAGTACTTTGTTGAAGCACTTTTGGCAGCGATTACAGCATTGAGTCTTCTTGGGTTTGACGCTACAAACTTGGATAACACCTGTATTTGGGGAGTTTCTCCCATTCTTCTGTGCTTCTCCTCTAGCGCTGTAAGGTTGCATGGGGAGCGTTACTGCACAGCTTTTTTCAGGTCTCTCCAGAGATGTTCGATCAGGTTCAAAACCGGGCTCTGGCTGGGCCACTCTAGGACATTCAGAGACTTGTCCCAAAGCCACTCCTGCGTTGTCTTGGCTGTGTGCTTAGGGCCATTGTCCTGTTGGAAGGTGAACCTTTGCTCCAGTCTGAAGTCCGGAGTGCTCTGGAGCAGGTTATCATCAAGGATCTCTCTGTACTTTGCTCCATTCATCTTTGCCTCAATCCTGATTAGTCTCCCAGTCATTGCCGCTGAAAAACATCCCCACAGCATGATGCTGTCACCACCATGCTTCATTGTAGGGATGGCGCCAGGTTCCCTCCAGATGTGGTGTTTGGCATTCAGGCCAAAGAGTTTATTCTTGGCTTCATCAGACCCGAAAATCTTGTTTCTCATATTCTGAGAGTCTTAAACGCTGAGTTGTAGTCGATGAACAACATTCTCAAATAGGTGTTGCTTTTGTCCAGGTGGGAGAGGGCAGTGTGGAGTGCAATAGAGATTGCGTCATATGTGGATCTGTTGGGGTGGTATGAGAATTGGAGTGGGTCCTGGGTGTCTGGGATGATTGTGTTCATGTGAGCCATGACCAGCCTTTCAAAGCATTTCATGGCCACAGATGTGAGTGCTACAGGGTGATAGTCATTTAGACAGGTTACCTCGGCGTTCTTGGACACAGGGACTATGGTGGTCTGCTCTAAACATGTTGGTATTACAAACTGGGTCAGGGAGAGGTTGAATACACTTGTTTTGAGTACACGTCCTGGTAATCTGTCTGGCCTGGGGCCATGTGAATGTTAACCTGTTTAAAAGGTCTTACTCAAGGGCCTTTAGGACAGTGAGATCACACAGTTGTCCAGAACAGCTGGTGATCACATGCATGGTTCAGTGTTGCTTGGCTCAAAGCGGGCATAGAAGGCATTTAGTTTGTCTGGTAGGCTCGCGGTTTTCCTTTGTGATAGTTTGCAAGCCCTGCCACATTTGATGAGTGTCAGGATTCCATCTTAGTCCTGTATTGACGCTTTGCCTGTTTGATCGGAGCAAAGTAGCGGGATTTCTTGCAAGCTTCCACTCCTTGAATGCGGCAGCTCTAGCCTTTAGCTCAGTGTGGATGTTGTCTGTAATCGATGGCTTCTGGTTGGGATATGTATGTACGGTCACTGTGGGGACTACATCATTGATGCACTTATTAATGAAGCCAGTGACTGGTGTGGTAAAATTCTCAGTGTAATCAGATGAATCGCGGAACATATTCCAGTCTGTGCTAGCGAAACAGTCCTGTAGCTTAGCATCCGCTTCATAGGACCACTTCTGTATTGAGCACATCACTGGTACTTCCTGTTTAGTTTATTTAATTATTATTATTATTATTTCTATATTTTTTTGTATTTTACCCCCTTTTTCAACTATGATCTTGTCTCATCGCTGCAAGTCCCCAACTGGCTTGGGAGAGGCGAAGGTCGTGTCATGCGTCCCCCGAAAACATGGTCTGCCAAACCGCGCTCCTTATCACCCTCCCACCCGGAAGCCAGATGCACCAATGTGTCAGAGGAAACACTGTTCAACTGATGACCAAAGTCAGCCTGCAGGCACCCGGCCTGCCACAAGGAGCTGCTAGAGTGTGATGAGCCAAGTAAAGCACCCTCTGCTAAACCCTCCCTTAACCCGAATGACGCTGGGCCAATTGTGTACCACCCTATGGGACTCCCGGTTGTGACACAGCCTGGGAAGGAACCTGGGTCTGTAGTGATGCCTCATGCACTGCGATGCTGCACCCCTCGGGAGGCCCCCTGTTTGAGTTTTAGCTTGTAAGCAAGAATCAGAAGGATTCTGAGAGTTATGTTCAGATTTGCCAAAGGGAGGGCGAGGGAGAGCCTTGTATGCATTTGAGGAGTAAAGGTGATCTAGAGTTTTGTCACCTCCTGTTGCACTGGTAAAAATGAGGTAAAATGGATTTCAGTTTTCCTGCATTAAATCACTGGCCACTAGGAGCGCCGCCTCTGGATGTGCATTTCCTTGTGTGCTTATGGCCTTATACAGCTCATTGAGCGTGGTCTTAGTGCCAGCATCAGTTTGTGGTGGTAAATAGACAGCTAAGAAAAATCTCTTGGTAAATAGTATGGTCTGCAGCTTATTATGAGGTATTTTAACACAGGCAAGCAACAACTTGAGACTTCTTAACATTAGAGATCACACAGCAGCTGTTATTAGCAAAGAGACACACCTGTCCCCCCTCTCTTACCGGAGGCTGCCGACCGGTCTTTACGATGCATGTCCTCATTCAGCCACGACTCTGAGAAGCATAGGTTATTACAGTTTTTCAGGTGGGATAATCTCGAACGGATCCCATCCAGTTTGTTCTCCAGTGACTGCAGAGGGCAGTGGCGGTCAACATTCTCACCGACGTCTTGTCATGATGCTGCCTCATTTACCTCCCCTTCGCCGCTGCTTCCTCTCTCGAGTCCTGGGGATCAGGGCCTGGTCCGTAATGAGCAGAACATCCAGAGCTGCCGACTCGTTGAAGTAGAAATCTTCATCCAAATGGAGACAGACGGCTGAGAGAGCGCAGGCTTTGAGCCAATAATAATAAAAGCATGGGGAGAGGAAGTGGACGAGGCTGGTGTTCCTCCCTTCTATTTTAACCAGCCTTCTAAGAGCTCTCGGCTATCAACATAGCACACAGAGATGAGAGGCAATGACTGATTTGTTGCTATGTTGTTGTTGTGTTGTTGTTCAAATCTAGATGTGGATGTGGTTTTAAGGAGCAATGGTTGTGTTGTGTTGTTGTTCAAAGCTAGATGTCGAGGTGATATTAAGAAGCTATGGTTATGTTGTTCAAATGGATGTCATGATTCTATCTAGTTTCTTACATCTGTCAGGTGTTGAATATTCTCCACAATTGAAGAATGGCGTGAAATTGCAATTTTGATTGTATATGTACAGTGTATGTGAGCGTGTGTGCATCCATGTGTGCGTCTGTTGATGTGTGTGTGCTTGTGTCTTTTTGTGACTAGTATTGTTGGTATGACAGTGAGTTACGTATTGAATATTTCTAGGGCTCCATAATGAATGTATTCTGTTTCTGATGTCTCTTTGTCCACTCGTAATCTCCTCAATGCTTCACTCAATGCTCTAATGCAGTCATCAATGTGTGTGTGTGTGTGTGTGTGTGTGTGTGCGTGCGTGCGTGTGTGGGTGTGTGTGTGTTCACAGTCTCATGTCAGAATTAGACGTTCATCTATGTTTCTCAAAGTTGTTCCAAACGTCAAATTTCGAAGTGTTTAAGATTAAGTTTAGGCATTAACTTCCGAAATCTTAAGGTTTGGCATTAATTCTGATTGGTTAAGGTAAGGGTTAAGTGTTGAGATAGGCTTAAAACAATCATCTCAAAATCAGCTTTCTATCGCTGGATTTGAACTTACAACCTTAGGAATCACAGGCAGATTTCTTCATCCATCCACCATCACCATCACCATCACCCTCACCCACAATGCTCTATTGAAACTGAAACCTACATTTAGATAACAACGCTCACTGTTGCCCCTATTGGCTGGTTTCCACGTCCACGTCCACATCTCACATCTCACGTCCATCGACGTCCTCAGACATGGATGGACTATTATCACAGGTGGCTTGGCTGGTGTACCTGTGATTGTGCAAATGTGTGTGTGGTTCTTAGTAAGGCTGTGGAAATGTATTCTCCTGTACTCAACCTGTTTCTCAGTCCTAGATCCATGACACCATTTCTCCCTGTGGAGCAGCGGGACCCGCACACACACCCCTGTCACCGTGGAAACACCCTATCACCGCTTCAAAGAGACCCACGGTTTCCATAGGAACCGCAATAAAATAAATTAGATAGGATGTGGGAATGAGAGGCTTGATGAGCCATCCTTCTGGAAAGCTACTCAGAATTCCATCAGAGACACTGCACACAGAATCAGGGAATCACTGACTTCTTTTCTCTCCTTCCCTCTCTCATACTATCTTCTCTTGGTCATGCAGAAATATCATGTGTGAGTGTGGATTACATCTCCCATCACTGGTTTGTCTCTTATTCATCATATGATCAGCCTTAGTCTCTGTGGGGGAGAGAGAGATCTCATCATTGCCTGGGTTTGAGAGAGGAGAGAGAGGAGAGGAGGAAGAGGTAGAAGAGAGATGAGCAAGAATAGGAAGAGGTAGGACAAGAGGAGGATGAGAGAGGAGAGAAAGGAGGGAGAGGATAAAAGGGAGAACAGAGATGTGGATGGAGAGAGAGGAAGAAGGGTTGATGAGAAGAAGGAAGAGATAGAAGAGAGGAGAAATAGGTCAAAAGTTAACATGAGAAAAGGAGGAGGTAGGAAGAAGGGGGAGAAAGAGAGGGAGGAGTGATCTGATGTGAGGGAGGTCTTGTGTAAAACCCTCCCCATTAGATCTTATCTGCATCAAGTTCTCAGGTAGGACTCATTACTGACTCCCCTCCCTCTCTCTGTGCCCCTCCCTTCATCCTTCCCCCTCTCTGTCATTCCCTCCTTCTCTCACCCTCGCCCCTCCCTCGCTCTGTGCACCTCCCTTCATCCTTCCCCCTCTCTGTCATTCCCTCCTTCTCTCACCCTCGCCCCTCCCTCGCTCTGTGCATCCCAAATGAATAAACGAGAAAATGAGTATCTGACGGTCTGCGACCCTCTCCACCTCTCTCTCCACCTCTCTCTCCACCAATCTCTCCACCTCTCTCTCCATATCTCTCCACCTCTCTCTCCACCTCTCTCTCTACCTCTCTCCCCACCTCTCTCTCCACCTCCCTCTCCACCTTTCTCTCCATCTCTCTCTCTCCCTCTCTCTCCACCTCCCTCTCCAACTCTCTCTCCAACTCCCTCTCCACCTCTCTCCCCACCTCTCTCCACCTCCCTCTCAACCTCCCTCTCCACCTCTCTCCCTCTCTCTCCACCTCTCTCTCCCCCTCTCTCCTCACCTCCATCTCCACCTCTCTCTCTGCCTCTCCATCTCTCTCTCATCTGAGAGAGCATGTTTCTCCTCTCCCTCCCTGACGCATATTCAATTCCTTTCTCCACCTCCACTCGCTCCGGGTAAAACCTTGGCTGTGTGTCAGTGTCAGTTTAGCCCAGAATACATCTTTTTAGGGAGAAAAGAAGGGATTTCACTCTTCTCTCTTTTCCTCATTCCCTCTCTCTTGCTCACTCGAATGGACATTGCCACCAGTGCGCCCAGGGCTCTGGTCAAGAGTAGTGTACCATGTAGGGAATAGGGTCCATTTGTGACACAGCCTGTATTTCCCTGGAGCCCTGACTAATAATATATAATAGCAGCTGGAACAATCAATAGGTTCCTCTCAACTCCTGTGTCACTCGTCTCGCCTCTCCTTCCTCTCCTCTCCTCCGCTCCCTTCCTCTCATTTTCTTTTCTTTTCTTTCCTTCCTTTCATTCCCTTCCCTCCTCTCCTTCACTTCCTCTCCTCTCCCCTCCTCTCCTCTCTCTTCCTCTCCTTCACTTTCCCTTCCCTTCCCCTCTCCTTTCCTTGCCCCTCCCCTCCTCTCCTCTCCTTCCTCTGCTCTCCTTCCTCTCTTCTCTTCTTCTCTATCCCACTCACTCACTCTCACACAGTGGGAAGACAACAGCACAAAAAGATCTCCCCCTCTCTTTCTCTGTCTTTATCCCTGCTGTTATTTTCTCTACCTCTATCTCTCTCTTTCTCTCCACCTTTCCCCCTGTCTTTCTGTCTGACAGCTATGGATGCTTTGCTGTGTTTTCAGCATACGCTCTATCTGGCCCTGAATTCAATTAGCTCCTATTACATCTCCTCTCCGTGGATCTAAACTGCACAAGTCATGCAGTCCACATGTTCTGATAGAGATATAGGGCGATGGCTGAAATAGTGCACTATATAGGGAATAGGGTGCCATTTGGGACTGAGCCATAATGTGTCCTAATGTGGTCAATAACCAGCAGACAAATGACCCAGTCATTAACATCCATCCTGAGAGTAAAAACACATTAGGAACACCTGCTTTTTCCATGACATATACTGACCAGGTGAATGTGATGATACCTTATTGATGTCATCTGTTAAATCCACTTCAATCAGCGTAGATAAAGGGGAGGAGACCGGCTAAAGAATAATTTTTAAACCTTAAGACAATTGAGACGGATTGTGTATGTGTGCCATTCAGAGGGTGAATGGGCAAGACAAAATAATGATGGTCCTTTGAACGGGATATGGTAGTAGGTGCCAGACGCACCGGTTTGTGTGTCAAGAACTGTAAAGTCCATGCCTTGACGAATTGAGGCTGTTCTGAGGGCAAAAGGGGTCATGTTTTGTACACTCAGTGTAAAAACCATTGGATAATGTATAGATGTTCCAATGTTGCTGTTATTATTTCCATATAGGAAACCCTGAGAGAATACAGAGAGTGATTCAATAGAAAAATAAACAGAGAGAGACCGTGCTTCTCATGATCACATGGTTTTCACTGTAGCCTGTAGTCTGGTTTCACATGTTCATATTCAACTAGCTTCTCCCAAAATATCTATTCATATATGGGGGAGGAGATACCATAGTTGAGCCAGGTAGCATTCGACCTCCATCAACCTCCCTCTTCCTTGCTTTCTATGTTCTTCCTTCGTTCATTTTTATGTCCCTCCCCCCTCTCTCTTTTTTTCCAATTAGCACCGGTCACTTCTACCCCTCAGAGATTACCCCAGCTCTGCCTGTTCAGGCCTGATAACGTCACCTCTCTGTGAGTCCTAAATAGCACCCTTATCCCTGTATACTGTAGGGCAATACTTTGGATGGCTCTGGTCACCATAAGTGCACTATATATGGAATAGGGTCACATTTGGGATGTATACTCTGTCTGAGACCAGCTGATGAATATAAATGACTGCTCCTATTCAGGAAGCTGCTCTTCAGTCTTCTGTCATCTTATTAAAACGTGAAAACCCATTAACCTGTTAATGACAACATTCTAGAACATCCTAATATCCAATTAGCTGACATTACACATTCATTTATTCAATTTGTATAGGAGGAAAGTTCACACATTTCTGCTAATGAGATGCATCAAACGTGCTCCTCTTTCTATTTGCAAACCACCTTGTTACAAGCTACCTCTATGTAAATGTAACATTAGGAATTTGTCATCACGGTGTGTGTGTTTGTGGATGCAAGGCATATCGGGGGAGAAAGTAGAGACTGTATGTTGAACTCTGGAAGACTTGTGCCTCCCACTAGGAAAAGAAATGAGATGACAATACAGCCCCCTAGGAGTTGTCCCAACGATACAGCCCCCTAGGACTTGTCCCAACGATACAGCCCCCTAGGACTTGTCCCAACAATACACCCCCCTAGGACTTGTCTCCAACTATACAGCCCCCTAGTAGTTGTCCCAACAATACAGCCCCCTAGGACTTGTCCCAACTATACAGCCCCCTAGGACTTGACTCAACAATACAGCCCCCTAGGACTTGTCCCAACTATACAGCCCCCTAGTAGTTGTCCCAACAATACAGCCCCCTAGGACTTGTCCCAACAATACAGCCCCCTAGGACTTGTCCCAACAATACAGCCCCCTAGGACTTGTCCCAACAATACAGCCCCCTAGTACTTGTCCCAACAATACAGCCCCCTAGGACTTGTCCAACAATACAGCCCCCTAGGACTTGTCCCAACAATACCACCCCCTAGGACTTGTCTCCAACTATACAGCCCCCTAGTAGTTGTCCCAACAATACAGCCCCCTAGGACTTGTCCCAACTATACAGCCCCCTAGGACTTGACTCAACAATACAGCCCCCTAGGACTTGTCCCAACTATACAGCCCCCTAGTAGTTGTCCCAACAATACAGCCCCCTAGTACTTGTCCCAACAATACAGCCCCCTAGTACTTGTCCCACAATACAGCCCCCTAGGACTTGTCCCAACAATACAGCCCCTAGGACTTGTCCCAAAAATACAGCCCCCTAGGACTTGTCCCAACTATACAGCCCCCTAGTAGTTGTCCCAACTATACAGCCCCCTAGTAGTTGTCCCAACAATACAGCCCCTAGGACTTGTCCCAACAATACAGCCCCTAGGACTTGTCTCCAAAAATACAGCCCCTAGGACTTGTCCAACAATACACCCCCTAGGACTTGTCCCAACTATACAGCCCCCTAGTAGTTGTCCCACCAATACAGCCCCCTAGGACTTGTCCCAACTATACAGCCCCCTAGTAATTTTCCCAACAATACAGCCCCCTAGACTTGTCCCAAAAATACAGCCCCTAATGACTGTCCCAACAATACAGCCCCAGGAACTTGTCCGCAAAAATACAGCCCCCTAGACTTGTCCCAACAATACAGCCCCCCTAGGACTTGCCCAAAAATACAGCCCCCTAGGACTTGTCCAACAACAGCCCCTATTGCCCAACATAAGCCCCCTAGGACTTGTCCACAATACAGCCCCCTATGACTTAGCCCAACAATACAGCCCCCTAGTAGTTGTCCCAACAATACAGCCCCCTAGTACTTGTCCCAACTATACAGCCCCCTAGTACTTGTCCCAACTATACAGCCCCCTAGTAGTTGTCCCAACCATACAGCCCCCTGGCAGTTGTCCCAACCATACAGCCCCCTAGTAGTTGCCCCAACAATAAAGCCCCCTAGTAGTTGTCCCAACAATACAGCCCCCTAGGACTTGTCCCAACAATACAACCCCCTAGTTGTTGTCCCAACGATACAGTTTCTGAAAGGGCACCCTATTCCCTATTTAGTGCACTACCTTTGATCAGGTCCCACAAGGAACATGGTGCCATTTGGAATACATTCTGAGTCTGTTTGAAGTTGCCTCGATATCTGACAGCTACTATTGAAAATACCCTTTTGAAACCTGGGATTCAGATACAGGACAGAGTCGGTCTCTCTGTTGGTCTCTGTGTCTGTCTCTGGGTCTCTCTGTGTCTCTCTGTGTGTTTTAAGAGAGAGATGGAGGAAGGAAGGCAGAGAACCTGCTTGGGTTTCCTCCCATCTTTCCTAATCTTTCAAAGCTATAGCCTCAAATACAACTACCACAGCACAAGGCTTCAGAGAAACCATAAATTACACACACACAGGCACACAAACTCACACACCAGTGTGTGTTGTCAAAGCTAAGCAAGTCTGCATCAATCAAGGGAGTCGTTCCAACAGCTTTCCAACTCTCTGTCATAAAGCTTCACCTGGCGCTCCCCGAGAATGGGTTTGGTGACATGAATAGTACAGGTCTATATTAAAACAGGTTGTTTGGATCCTGGATACCGAATGGACGAGCAGCGTTCCAAGCCGTGCTGTATTGGACGTCACAGAGGATTTCACTCCAGCCACTATGGTGGTGTGACACTTTGAGGCTGGGAGTGACACTCTTATGTGTGACTTTATGCAGACAGATCTTCCCTTTTGGCCTCTAGTAACTTTGGAGTGGTCGGTGCAATGGAGAACACCAGAACCATGGAGAGAGTTGGGACATTGAGGTTTTTAGAGATGGAGAACACCAGAACCATGGAGAGAGTTGGGACATTGAGGTTTTTTGAGATGGAGAACATCAGAACCATGGAGAGAGTTGGGACATTGAGGTTTTTGGAGATGGAGAACACCAGAACCATGGAGAGAGTTGGGACATTGAGGTTTCTAGAGATGGAGAACACCAGAACCATGGAGAGAGTTGGGACATTGAGGTTTCTAGAGATGGAGAACACCAGAACCATGGAGAGAGTTGGGACATTGAGGTTTCTGGAGATGGAGAACACCAGAATCATGTAGGGAGATGGGACATTGAGGTTTCTGGAGATGGAGAACACCAGAACCATGTAGGGAGATGGGACATTGCGGTTTCTAGAGATGGAGAACACCAGAACCATGTAGGGAGATGGGACATTGAGGTTTCTAGAGATGGAGAACACCAGAACCATGGAGAGAGTTGGGACATTGAGGTTTCTAGAGATGGAGAACACCAGAACCATGGACAGAGTTGGGACATTGAGGTTTCTGGAGATGGAGAACACCAGAACCATGTAGGGAGATGGGAGATTGAGGTTTCTAGAGATGGAGAACACCAGAACCATGGAGAGAGTTGGGACATTGAGTTTCTGGAGATGGAGAACACCAGAACCATGTAGGGAGATGGGACATTGAGGTTTCTAGAGATGGAGAACACCAGAACCATGGAGAGAGTTGGGACATTGAGGTTTCTAGAGATGGAGAACACCAGAACCATGCAGAGAGTTGGGACATTGAGGTTTCTAGAGATGTAGAACACCAGAACCATGGAGAGAGTTGGGACATTGAGGTTTTTAGAGATGGAGAACACCAGAACCATGGAGAGAGTTGGGGCATTGAGGTTTCTAGAGATGGAGAACACCAGAACCATGGAGAGAGTTGGGACATTGAGGTTTCTAGAGATGGAGAACACCAGAACCATGGAGAGAGTTGGGACATTGAGGTTTTTAGAGATGGAGAACACCAGAACCATGGAGAGAGTTGGGACATTGAGGTTTCTAGAGATGGAGAACACCAGAACCATGCAGAGAGTTGGGACATTGAGGTTTCTAGAGATGGAGAACACCAGAACAATGGAGAGAGTTGGGACATTGAGGTTTTTAGAGCTGGAGAACACCAGAACCATGGAGAGAGTTGGGACATTGAGGTTTCTAGAGATGGAGAACACCAGAACCATGTAGGGAGATGGGACATTGAGGTTTCTGGAGATGGAGAACACCAGACATTGAGGTTTTTAGAAATGGAGAACACCAGAACCATGGAGAGAGTTGGGACATTGAGGTTTCTGCATTATGATGCATTTATGTGACACTAGAACATTCTATGGCAGCCATGTTAGCACCCCATTAACATTACATGGGGAATATTCTAACAATGCTATGTCACGGAATGTCTAGAATTAAAACAATATTCAAAATTCTAAAAGTTGACCCAACTCTGTAAATACACAGCCCTGGAGAACACTATCCAGAACATACCCTAGAACACTGTGTGTGTGTGTGTGTGTGTGTCTGTGCATTGTTTAGCTTTCATAAAATGCCTACACACTTCCTGAGAATTGACCGCTGCTTCTTTCCTCTCCTGACCTTTTCCCCTCTCTCTCTAAATGTCTCCCTCTCCCTGCGTCCATCTCCCTGTATTGAGTATGTGTATGAAATCATTAGTGTCAGATTTAACGAGCAGGATAAGCCCAATGCAGCTGTGGCTGACACACACACACAGTGCTGATTTCCCTGGGTAAGCGTGTGCTGCGTGGTTTCCTCATAGGAGAGAGCTGTCAGACTGGCATCAGTAAACCTCCACATTTTTTATTTGACCTTTATTTTACTAGTCAAGTCGGGTAAGAACAAATTCTTATTTACAATGACGGCCTACCCCGGCCAAGCCCGGACGACACTGGGCCAATTGTGCGCCGCCCTACGGGACTCCCAATCACAGCCGGTTGTGATACAGCCTGGGTTTGAACCTGGGTGTCTGTAGTGACACCTCTAGCACTGAGATGCAGTACCTTAGACTGTTGCACCACTCGGGAGCCCCCCACATGGAGCTCTACAGCAACACATCAGCCCTGATGTTGGAGCCAAGCATCACAAATAGTACCCTATTCCCTATATAGTGCATAGGGTCCTGGTCAACAGAAGTGCGCTATATAGGGAATAGGGTGCCATTTGGAATACATCCTCAGAACACATGCAGCCTGATCTGTCACATAATCACCTTCTATAGGTGCTGCTGCCTACAGGGGTCAGAGAGGAGTGTAGCAGGCACCAGACCTACAGGGGTCAGAGAGGAGTATAGCAGGCACCAGACCTACAGGGGTCAGAGAGGAGTGTAGCAGGCACCAGACCTACAGGGGTCAGAGAGGAGTATAGGAGGCACCAGACCTACAGGGGTCAGAGAGGAGTGTAGCAGGCACCAGACCTACAGTGGTCAGAGAGGAGTGTAGCAGGCACCAGACCCACAGGGGTCAGATAGGGTGTAGCAGGCACCATACCTACAGGGGTCAGAGAGGAGTATGGCAGGCACCAGACCTACAGGGGTCAGAGAGGAGTGTAGCAGGCACCAGACCTACAGGGGTCAGAGAGGAGTATAGCTGGCACCAGACCTACAGGGGTCAGAGAGGAGTGTAGCAGGCACCAGACCTACAGGGGTCAGAGAGGAGTATAGCAGGCACCAGACCTACAGGGATCAGAGAGGAGTGTAGCAGGCACCAGTCCTACACGGGTCAGAGAGGAGTGTAGCAGGCACCAGACCTACAGGGATCAGAGAGGAGTGTAGCAGGCACCAGACCTACAAGGGTCAGAGAGGAGTGTAGCAGGCAACAGACCTACAAGGGTCAGAGAGGAGTGTAGCAGGCACCATACCTACACCTACAGGGGCTGTCCTCAAAATATACTTGACCTTTTTGTTCTGTTGTCTTTTCCTGTGTATGACACACGCACACACACACACACAAACACACACACACACACACACACACACACACACACACACACACACACACACACACACACACACACACACACACACACACACACACACACACACACACACACACACACACACACACACACACACACACACACACACACACACACACCACCATCAATTTGATTGGCAGATGGAGGGTCTGTACCTCATTAGTGTGTGTGTGACCGTCCCTGTTGGTGTGTCCAATCTGGTTAGAACTGGCCCCGTTAGTCCTGTCAGAAGCTAATTTGTTATGATTTATTCTAAAGGCTTGTTAGACAGAGCAGAAGGGGTGTATACAGAGGAAGGAGATGAAGCTCCAACATTATACAGATGTAGGAACGTAATCTGAGCCAGTTCACTACGACAGGACAATAATCCTGCAGCAACAGAATTTTTTTTGTAGGGGTTCATGCATTTTTCGTAGGGAAAATCATGTCCGAAATTTCAAATTGGAAATTAAAAACTTGTTTAAACTTAAATGCACTACAAGTTTTACATTTCCTGTATTCAGGGTACAGGAAAGGTGTCTCAACTCAGCATCATCCTCCTTCTCTCTGAACTCCTCAACCTCTCACCGATGTCCTCACTTTGCTACTATGGCTCCATACAGTGGTCTACTGTACACATCTGTACGCTCGTGCATAAGTTCATAGTTATTCGTGCACAATGACCTTCTCTTCTCTCACCTCTGTAGTTACTGTGGTTGAGTAACCTTCTCTTCTCTCGCCTCTGTAGTTACTGTGGTTGAATGACCTTCTCTTCTCCCGCCGCTGTAGTTACTGTGGTTGACTGACCTTCTATTCTCTCACATCTGTAGTTATTGTGGTTGACTGACCTTCTCTTCTCTCACCTCTGTAGTTACTGTGGTTGACTGACCTTCTCTTCTCTCACTTCTGTTGTTACTGTGGTTGACTGACCATCTCTTCTCTCACCTCTGTAGTTACGGCGGTTGACTGACCTTCTCTTCTCTCACCTCTGTAGTTACTGTGGTTGAATTAGTTTCTCTTCTCTCACCTCAATAGTTACTGTGGTTGACTGACCTTCTCTTCTCTCATATCTGTAGTTATTGTGGTTGACTGACCTTCTCTTCTCTCACCTCTGTAGTTACGGTGGTTGAATTAGTTTATCTTCTCACCTCTGTAGTTACTGTGGTTGACTGACCTTCTCTTCTCTCACTTCTGTAGTTACTGTGGTTGACTGACCATCTCTTCTCTCACCTCTGTAGTTACGGTGGTTGACTGACCTTCTCTTCTCTCACCTCTGTAGTTACGGTGGTTGAATTAGTTTCTCTTCTCTCACCTCTGTAGTTACTGTGGTTGAATTAGTTTCTCTTCTCTCACCTCAGTAGTTACTGTGGTTGAGTGACCTTCTCTTCTCTCACATCTGTAGTTACTGTGGTTGAATTAGTTTATCTTCTCTCACCTCTGTAGTTACTGTGGTTGAATTACCTTCTCTTCTCTCTCCTCTGTAGTTACTGTGGTTGAGTGACCTTCTCTTCTCTCACCTATGTAGTTACTTTGGTTGAATTACCTTCTCTTCTCTCGCCTCTGTAGTTACTGTGGTTGAGTGACCTTCTCTTCTCTCACATCTGTAGTTACTGTGGTTGAATTAGTTTCTCTTCTCTCACCTCTGTAGTTACTGTGGTTGAGTGACCTTCTCTTCTCTCACATCTGTAGTTATTGTGGTTGAATTAGTTTCTCTTCTCTCACCTCTGTAGTTACTGTGGTTGAATTAGTTTCTCTTCTCTCACCTCTGTAGTTACTGTGGTTGACTGACCTTCTCTTCTCTCACCTCTGTAGTTACTGTGGTTGAGTGACCTTCTCTTCTCTCACCTCTGTAGTTACGGTGGTTGAATTAGTTTATCTTCTCACCTCTGTAGTTACTGTGGTTGAATTAGTTTCTCTTCTCTCACCTCTGTAGTTACTGTGGTTGACTGACCTTCTATTCTCTCACATCTGTAGTTATTGTGGTTGACTGACCTTCTCTTCTCTCACCTCTGTAGTTACTGTGGTTGACTGACCTTCTCTTCTCTCACTTCTGTTGTTACTGTGGTTGACTGACCATCTCTTCTCTCACCTCTGTAGTTACGGCGGTTGACTGACCTTCTCTTCTCTCACCTCTGTAGTTACTGTGGTTGAATTAGTTTCTCTTCTCTCACCTCAGTAGTTACTGTGGTTGACTGACCTTCTCTTCTCTCATATCTGTAGTTATTGTGGTTGACTGACCTTCTCTTCTCTCACCTCTGTAGTTACGGTGGTTGAATTAGTTTATCTTCTCACCTCTGTAGTTACTGTGGTTGACTGACCTTCTCTTCTCTCACTTCTGTAGTTACTGTGGTTGACTGACCATCTCTTCTCTCACCTCTGTAGTTACGGTGGTTGACTGACCTTCTCTTCTCTCATCTCTGTAGTTACGGTGGTTGAATTAGTTTCTCTTCTCTCACCTCTGTAGTTACTGTGGTTGAATTAGTTTCTCTTCTCTCACCTCAGTAGTTACTGTGGTTGAGTGACCTTCTCTTCTCTCACATCTGTAGTTACTGTGGTTGAATTAGTTTATCTTCTCTCACCTCTGTAGTTACTGTGGTTGAATTACCTTCTCTTCTCTCGCCTATGTAGTTACTTTGGTTGAATTACCTTCTCTTCTCTCGCCTCTGTAGTTACTGTGGTTGAGTGACCTTCTCTTCTCTCACATCTGTAGTTACTGTGGTTGAATTAGTTTCTCTTCTCTCACCTCTGTAGTTACTGTGGTTGAGTGACCTTCTCTTCTCTCACATCTGTAGTTATTGTGGTTGAATTAGTTTCTCTTCTCTCACCTCTGTAGTTACTGTGGTTGAATTAGTTTCTCTTCTCTCACCTCTGTAGTTACTGTGGTTGACTGACCTTCTCTTCTCTCACCTCTGTAGTTACTGTGGTTGAGTGACCTTCTCTTCTCTCACCTCTGTAGTTACGGTGGTTGAATTAGTTTATCTTCTCACCTCTGTAGTTACTGTGGTTGAATTAGTTTCTCTTCTCTCACCTCTGTAGTTACTGTGGTTGAATGACATTCTCTTCTCTCACCTCTGTAGTTACTGTGGTTGACTGACCTTCTCTTCTCTCACATCTGTAGTTGCGGTGGTTGAGTGACCTTCTCTTCTCTCACATCTGTAGTTGCGGTGGTTGAGTGACCTTCTCTTCTCTCACATCTGTAGTTACTGTGGTTGAATGACCTTCTCTTCTCTCACCTCTGTAGTTACTGTGGTTGAGTGACCTTCTCTTCTCTCACATCTGTAGTTACTGTGGTGGAATGATCTTCTCTTTTCCCACCTCTGTAGTTACTGTGGTTGAGTGACCTTCTCTTCTCTCACCTCTGTAGTTACTGTGGTTGAATTAGTTTCTCTTCTCTCACCTCTGTAGTTACTGTGGTTGAATTAGTTTCTCTTCTCTCACCTCTGTAGTTACTGTGGTTGACTGACCTTCTCTTCTCTCACCTCTGTAGTTACTGTGGTTGACTGACCTTCTATTCTCTCACATCTGTAGTTACTGTGGTTGACTGACCTTCTCTTCTCTCACCTCTGTAGTTACTGTGGTTGACTGACCTTCTATTCTCTCACATCTGTAGTTATTGTGGTTGACTGACCTTCTCTTCTCTCACCTCTGTAGTTACTGTGGTTGACTGACCTTCTCTTCTCTCACCTCTGTAGTTACGGTGGTTGAATTAGTTTAACTTCTCACCTCTGTAGTTACTGTGGTTGACTGACCTTCTCTTCTCTCACTTCTGTAGTTACTGTGGTTGACTGACCATCTCTTCTCTCACCTCTGTAGTTACGGTGGTTGACTGACCTTCTCTTCTCTCACCTCTGTAGTTACGGTGGTTGAATTAGTTTCTCTTCTCTCACCTCAGTAGTTACTGTGGTTGAGTGACCTTCTCTTCTCTCACATCTGTAGTTACTGTGGTTGAATTACCTTCTCTTCTCTCGCCTCTGTAGTTACTGTGGTTGAGTGACCTTCTCTTCTCTCACCTATGTAGTTACTTTGGTTAAATTACCTTCTCTTCTCTCGCCTCTGTAGTTACTGTGGTTGAGTGACCTTCTCTTCTCTCACATCTGTAGTTACTGTGGTTGAATTAGTTTCTCTTCTCTCACCTCTGTAGTTACTGTGGTTGAGTGACCTTCTCTTCTCTCACATCTGTAGTTACTGTGGTTGAATTAGTTTATCTTCTCTCACCTCTGTAGTTACTGTGGTTGAATTAGTTTCTCTTCTCTCACCTCTGTAGTTACTGTGGTTGACTGACCTTCTCTTCTCTCACCTCTGTAGTTACTGTGGTTGAGTGACCTTCTCTTCTCTCACCTCTGTAGTTACGGTGGTTGAATTAGTTTATCTTCTCACCTCTGTAGTTACTGTGGTTGACTGACCTTCTCTTCTCTCACATCTGTAGTTACTGTGGTTGACTGACCTTCTCTTCTCTCACCTCTGTAGTTACGGTGGTTGAATTAGTTTAACTTCTCACCTCTGTAGTTACTGTGGTTGACTGACCTTCTCTTCTCTCACTTCTGTAGTTACTGTGGTTGACTGACCATCTCTTCTCTCACCTCTGTAGTTACGGTGGTTGACTGACCTTCTCTTCTCTCACCTCTGTAGTTACGGTGGTTGAATTAGTTTATCTTCTCTCACCTCAGTAGTTACTGTGGTTGAGTGACCTTCTCTTCTCTCACATCTGTAGTTACTGTGGTTGAATTACCTTCTCTTCTCTCGCCTCTGTAGTTACTGTGGTTGAGTGACCTTCTCTTCTCTCACCTATGCAGTTACTTTGGTTAAATTACCTTCTCTTCTCTCGCCTCTGTAGTTACTGTGGTTGAGTGACCTTCTCTTCTCTCACATCTGTAGTTACTGTGGTTGAATTAGTTTCTCTTCTCTCACCTCTGTAGTTACTGTGGTTGAGTGACCTTCTCTTCTCTCACATCTGTAGTTACTGTGGTTGAATTAGTTTATCTTCTCTCACCTCTGTAGTTACTGTGGTTGAATTAGTTTATCTTCTCTCACCTCTGTAGTTACTGTGGTTGACTGACCTTCTCTTCTCTCACCTCTGTAGTTACTGTGGTTGAGTGACCTTCTCTTCTCTCACCTCTGTAGTTACGGTGGTTGAATTAGTTTATCTTCTCACCTCTGTAGTTACTGTGGTTGACTGACCTTCTCTTCTCTCACCTCTGTAGTTACTGTGGTTGAATGACATTCTCTTCTCTCACCTCTGTAGTTACTGTGGTTGACTGACCTTCTCTTCTCTCACATCTGTAGTTATTGTGGTTGACTGACCTTCTCTTCTCTCACCTCTGTAGTTACTGTGGTTGACTGATCTCTACCTCCACCTCTACCTCCACCTCTACCACTACCGGTCTAACTCCCGTCTCAGGTTCTATATCTATCTCTAACTCCACCTCCACCTCTACCTCTCCCAGTCTAACTCCCCCTCAGGTTCTAACTACACCTCAGCTTCTTTCTCTACCTCCACCTCCATCTCTACCTCCACCTCTACCTCTACCGGTCTAACTCCCCCTCAGGTTCTATATCTATCTCTAACTCCACCTCCACCTCTACCTTTCCCAGTCTAACTCCCCCTCAGGTTCTAACTACACCTCAGCTTCTTTCTCTACCTCCACCTCCATCTTTACCTCCACCTCACCCTCTACTTCTCCTGGTCTAACTCCACCTCATCTTCTTTCTCTACGTCCACCTCTACCCCCACACTCACCTCCACCTCTGTCCACACCTCCACCTCTACCTCGGTACCCACCTCCACCTCTACCTCGGTACCCACCTCCACCTCCACCTCCACCTCCACCTCTGTACCCACCTCTACCTCTGTACGCACCTCAACCACTTTACCCACCTCCACCACTACCTCTTTACCCACCTCCACCACTACCTCTTTACCCACCTCCACCACTACCTCTTTACCCACCTCCACCTCTACCTCTGTACCTACTTCCACCTCTTTACCCACCCACCTCCAACACTACCTCTTTACCCACCTCCACCTCTACCTCTGTACCTACTTCCACCTCTTTACCCACCCACCTCCAACACTACCTCTTTACCCACCTCCACCTCTACCTCTGTACCCATCTCCACCTCTACCTCGTTACCCAACCTCTCCTGGTCTAACTCCCCCTCAGCTTCTATCTCTACCTCTACCTCCACCTCTACCTCCATCTCTACCTCTCCTGGTCTAACTCCCCCTCAGCTTCTATCTCTACCTCCACCTCCACCTCCACCTCTACCTCTACCAGTCTAATTTCATCTCAGCTTCTTTCTCTACCTCCACCTCCACCTCTACCTCTCCTGGTCTATCCCCCCCTCAGTTTCTATCTCTACCTCCACCCTCATCTCTACCCCGGTCTAACTCAACCTCATCCTCCACCTCTACCTCCATCTCCACCTCTACCGGTCTAACTCCCCCTCAGCTTCTATCTCTACCTCTACTTTGACCTCTACCTCCACCTCTACCTCTCCCGGTCTGATTCTCCTCAGCTTCTATCTCTACCTCCACCTCCACCTCTACCTCTACCGGTCAAACTCCCCCTCACCTTCGATCTCCACCTCCATCTCCCCCTCTACCTCTCCCGGTCTAAATCCTGATCAGCATCTATCTCTACCTTCACCTCCACTTCCACCTCTACCTCTACCGGTCAAACTCCCCCTCAGCCTCTATCTCTACCTCCACCTCTACCTCCACCTGTACCTCTACCTCTACCGGTCAAGCTTCACCTCAGCCTCTATCTGTACCTCCACCTCAAGCTCTAAATCTCCCGGTCTAACTCCTCCTCAGCCTCCATCTCTACCTCCACCTCTACCTCTACCGGTCTAACTCCCCCTCAGCCTCCATCTCTACCTCCACCTCTACCTCTCCCAGTCTAACTCCCCCTCAGGGTCCCCATCTCCACCTCCACCTCTGTACCCACCTCTACCTCTGTACCCACCCCCACCTCTATCTCTTTACCCACCTCCACCACAACCTCTGTACCCACCTCCACCTCCAACTCTATACCCACCTCCACCTCTATCTCTTTACCCACCTCCACCACTACCTCTTTACCCACCTCCACCACTACCTCTTTACCCACCTCCACCTCTATCTCTTTACCCACCTCCACCACTACCTCTTTACCCACCTCCACCTCTGTCTCTTTACCCACCTCCACCACTACCTCTTTACCCACCTCCACCTCTATCTCTTTACCTACCTCCACCACTACCTCTTTACCCACCTCCACCACTACCTCTTTACCCACCTCCACCACTACCTCTTTACCCACCTCCACCTCTATCTCTTTACCCACCTCCACCACTACCTCTTTACCCACCTCCACCACTACCTCTTTACCCACCTCCACCTCTCTACCCACCTCCACCTCCACCTCCAACTCTGTACCCACCTCCTCCTCCACCTCTCTACCCAACTCCAGCACCCTCTCTCTACCCACCTCCACCTCTATCTCTTTACCCACTTCCACCTCTACCTCTGTACCCACCTCCAACTCCACCTCTGTACCCACCTCCACCACTACCTCTTTACCCACCCCCACCTCCACCTCTGTACCCACCTCCACCACTACCTCTTACCCACCTCCACCTCTACCTTTGTACCCACCTCCACCTCTGTACCCACCTCCACCTCTGTACCCACCTCCACCACTAACTCTTTAACCACCTCCACCTCTACTTCTGTACCCACCTCCACCTCTATACCCACCTCCATATCTACCTCTGTATCCACCTCCACTTCTACCTCTGTACCCACCTCCACCTCTGTACCCACCTCCACCTCTGTACCCACCTCCACTTCTACCTCTGTACCCACCTCCACCTCTACCTCTGTACCCATCTTCACATCTACCTCTGTACCTACCTCCACCTCTGTACCCACCTCCACTTCTACCTCTGTACGCATCTCCACCACTGTACCCACCTCCACCTCTACCTTTGTACCCACCCTCACCTCTACCTTGGTACCCACGCTCACCCTCACCTCTACCTCTGTACCCATCTTCACATCCACCTCTGAACCCACCTCTACCTTGGTACCCACCCTCACCTCTATCTTGGTACCCACCCTCACCTCTACCTCTGTACCCACCTCCACACCTATGACCTTCCTCTTCTATCTCTCCCCTCAACTGTCCATACTGTGGCTGTCTCCTCGTAGACAAGTTCACAGGTATTCACAATATTTCCCTTTCCCCAGAGGGGATTAATCATGAGGCCGGCGATTATAATTTGTTCCCAGAAAATGTGTCATGTCTGTGTGCGGCGATGCCTGATGTTCTGGGACCGGGGAGGAGTATCGACTCCATCAATCAGTATTACCAAGGTAACGTTGTGAAGGCCCCACTTCCCCCCACGGGCAGCCGAACGGAAAGGCAATTATGCAGCCGGCAGTTGAGAGGAGAAGAAGGGGGAGGGGGAGGGGGAAAGAGAGGGAGGAGAGAGAGGAAGCGAGAGGGAGGAGGAAGGAGTGAGAGAGGAGGGGGAGGGAGCGAGAGGGAGGAGGAAGGAGTGAGAGAGGAGGGAGAGGGAGCGAGAGGGAGGAGGAAGGAGTGAGAGAGGAGGGAGAGGGAGCGAGAGGGAGGAGGAAGGAGTGAGAGAGGAGGGAGAGGGAGCGAGAGGGAGGAGGAAGGAGTGAGAGAGGAGGGAGAGGGAGCGAGAGGGAGGAGGGAGAGGGAGCGAGAGGGAGGAGGGAGAGGAAGCGAGAGGGAGGAGGAAGGAGTGAGAGAGGAGGGAGAGGGAGCGAGAGGGAGGAGGAAGGAGTGAGAGAGGAGGGAGAGGGAGCGAGAGGGAGGAGGAAGGAGGGAGAGAGGAGGGGAGAAAGAGGAGGACTTAGAAACATTCCAGAGAAAGGTAAGGAGGAGATTGTCTGTCAGTTAAATGCAGAACTGTATCTCTTTCCTTTGTAATTGGTGAAGTGATCCTTCTGCATGTACTATCCCTTTAATACACAACTGAGTATGTATGAAACATAATGATTATTACCACATAAAACTGTTATATCTACACAAGTCAAGCTTCCACTGACCTTAACAACAACAATAAAGGGATGCCTCTGTATGACAGTGTGGTTCGGTCTCAAATGGTACCCTGTTTCCTATATAGTGTGCAACTAATGGCTCAAGTCAAAACCAATATACTGTATAGCAATTTGGATGATTTGCATCTCAAACAAACCCATCCAGCTCATCTCCACTTCTAATAAGAGTGAAATATAAATTTATCTCCTACGAGACACTTCTAGTTCTCTATCTATCTATCCAACACACATCCTTCTGGTTGTCTATCCAACACATATCCTTCTAGTTCTCTATCTATCTATCCAACACACATCCTTCTGGTTGTCTATCCAACACATATCCTTCTGGTTGTCTATCCAATATATATCCTTCTAGTTCTCTATCTATCTATCTATCTATCCAACACACATCCTTCTGGTTGTCTATCCAACACACATCCTTCTGGTTGTCTATCCAACACACATCCTTCTGGTTGTCTATCCAACACACATCCTTCTGGTTCTATATCCAACACACATCCTTCTGGTTCTATATCTAACACACATCCTTCTGGTTCTATATATATCTAACACACATCCTTCTGGTTCTATATCTAACACACATCCTTCTGGTTCTATATATATCTAACATACATCCTTCTGGTTCTATATATATCCAACACACATCCTTCTGGTTCTATATATATCTAACATACATCCTTCTGGTTCTATATATATCTAACACACATCCTTCTGGTTCTATATATATCTAACACACATCCTTCTGGTTCTATATCCAACACACATCCTTCTGGTTCTATATATATCTAACATACATCCTTCTGGTTCTATATATATCTAACACACATCCTTCTGGTTCTATATATATCCAACACACATCCTTCTGGTTCTATATCCAACACACATCCTTCTGGTTCTATATATATCTAACACACATCCTTCTGGTTCTATATATATCTAACACACATCCTTCTGGTTCTATATATATTTAACATACATCCTTCTGGTTCTATATCTAACACATTATTCTGGTTCTATATCTAACACACATTCTTCTGGTTCTATATCCAACACACATCCTTCTGGTTATATATCTAACATACATCCTTCTGGTTCTATATATATCTAACACACATCCTTCTGGTTCTATATATATCTAACACACATCCTTCTGGTTCTATATCCAACACACATCCTTCTGGTTATATATCTAACATACATCCTTCTGGTTCTATATATATCTAACACACATCCTTCTGGTTCTATATATATCTAACACACATCCTTCTGGTTCTATATCCAACACACATCCTTCTGGTTCTATATATCTAACACACATCCTTCTGGTTCTATATCTAACACACATCCTTCTGGTTCTATATATATCTAACATACATCCTTCTGGTTCTATATATATCTAACACACATCCTTCTGGTTCTATATATATCTAACATACATCCTTCTGGTTCTATATCTAACACACATCCTTCTGATTCTATATTCAATTCAATTCAATTCTATTCAAGGGGCTTTATCTGCATGGGAAAACAGGTGTTAACATTGCCAAAGCATGTGAGGTAGATAATATATAAAGTGAAATAAACAATAAAAACATAACAGTAAACATTACACATACAGAAGTTTCAAAACAATAAAGACATTACAAATGTCATATTACGTATATATACAGTATTGCAACGATGTACAAATGGTTAAGGGTACACAAGGGAAAATAAATAAGCATAAATATGGGTTGTATTTACAATGGTGTTTGTTCTTCACTGGTTGCCCTTTTCTCGTGGCAACAGGTCAACATTTTGCTGCTGTGATGGCACACTGTGGAATTTCACCCAGTAGATATGGGAGTTTGTCAAAATTGGGTTTGTTTTTGAATTCTTTGTGGATCTGTGTAATCTGAGGGAAATATGTCTATAATATGGTCATACATTGGACAGGAGGTTAGGAAGTGCAGCTCAGTTTCCACCTCATTTTGTGGGCAGTGTGCATATAGCCTGTCTTCTCTTGAGAGCCATGTCTGCCTACGGCGGCCTTTCTCAATGGCTAGGCTCTGCTCACTGAGTCTGTAAATCGTCAAAGCTTTCCTTAAGTTTGGGTCAGTCACAGTGGTCAGGTATTCTGACACTGTGTACTCTCTGTTTAGGGACAAATAGCTATCTAGTTTGCTATGATTTTTTGTTTATTGTTTCCAATGTGTCAAATAATTATCTTTCTGTTTTCTCATGATTTGATTGGGTCTAATTGTGCTGCTGTCCTGGGGCTCTGTGGGGTGTGTTTGTGTTTGTGAACAGAGCCCCAGGACCAGCTTGCTTAGGGGACTCTTCTCCAGGTTAATCTCTGTGTAGGTGATGGCTTTGTTATGGAAGGTTTGGGAATCGCTTCCTTTTAGGTGGTTGTAGAATTTAACAGCTCTTTTCTGGATTTTGATAATTAGTGGGTACCGGCCTAATCCTGCTCTGCATGCATTATTTGGTATTCTACGTTGTACACGGAGGATATTTTTTACAGAATTCTGCATGCATAGTCTCAATTTGGTTGTTTGGTTGTCTATTAGGGTGTGCAGGGTGAATACATGGTCTGTTGTACGGTAATTTGGTAAAAAGCCAATTTGACATTTGCTCAGTACATTGTTTTCACTGAGGAAATGTACAAGTCTGCTGTTAATGATAATGCAGAGGATTTTCCCAAGGTTGCTGTTGACACATATCCCACGGCAGTTATTGGGGTCAAATTTGTCTCCACTTTTGTGGATTGGAGTGATCAGTCCTGGGTTCCAAATATTGGGGAAGATGCCAGAGCTAAGGATGATGTTAAAGAGTTTTAGTATAGCCAATTGGAATTTGTTGTCTGTATATTTGATCATTTCATTAAGGATACCATCAACACCACATGCCTTTTTGGGTTGGATAGTTTTTAATTTTGACCTGTAGCTCATTCAATGTAATTGGAGAATCCAGTGGGTTCTGGTCTTTAATAGTTGATTCTAAGGTTTGTATTTGATCCTGTATATGTTTTTGCTCTTTATTCTTTATTATAGAGCCAAAAAGATTGGAGAAGTGGTTTACCCAGACATCTCCATTTTGGATTTTCCCAGAAGTGGTTAGAGTCTATGGATTCTTCAATTTTATTGAGCTGATTTCTGACGTGCTGTTCCTTCTTTTTCCATAGTGTATTTCTGTATTGTTTTAGTGATTCACCATAGTGAAGGCGTAGAGAGTCTCTATGTTTTTGGTTGGACAGGTTTCTCAATTTCTTTCTGAGATTTTTGCATTCTTCATCAAACCATTTATCATTGTTGTTAATTTTCTTTGGTTTTCTATTTGAGATTTTTAGATTTGATAGGGAAGCTGAGAGGTCAAATATACTGTTAAGATTTTCTACTGCCAAGTTCACACCTTCACTATTGCAGTGGAACGTTTTACCCAGGAAATTGTCTAAAAGGGATTGAATTTGTTGTTGCCTAATTGTTTTTCGGTAGGTTTCCAAACTGCATTCCTTCCATCTATAGCATTTCTTAATGTTACTCAGTTCATTTGGCTTTGATGCCTCATGATTGAGTATTGCTCTGTTCAAGTAGACTGTGATTTTGCTGCGGTCTGATAGGGGTGTCAGTGGGCTGACTGTGAACGCTCTGAGAGACTCTGGGTTGAGGTCAGTGATAAAGTAGTCTACAGTACTACTGCCAAGAGATGAGCTATAGGTGTACCTACCATAGGAGTCCCCTCGAAGCCTACAATTGACTATGTACATACCCAGCGTGCGACAGAGCTGCAGGAGTTGTGACCCATTTTTGTTGGTTATGTTGTTATAGTTGTGCCTAGGGGGGCATATGTGGGAGGGAATGCTGTCACTTGCAGGCAGGTGTTTGTCCCCCTGTGTGCTGAGGGTGTCAGGTTCTTGTCCGGTTCTGGCATTTAGGTTACCACAGACATGTCCCTGGGCCTGGAAATGATTGATTTCCCCCTCCAGGATGGAGAAGCTGTCTTCATTAAAGTATGGGGATTCTAGTGGGGGGATATAGGTAGCACACAGGAGGATATTTTTCTCTGTTAAGATCATTTCCTTTTTGAATTTCTAACCAAATGTAAAATGTTCCTGTTTTGATTAATTTAATGGAGTGAGTTAGGTCTGCTATATACCAAATTAGCATACCCCCTGAGTCCCTTCCCTGTTTCACACCTGGTAGTTTGGTGTATGGGACTACCAACTCTGTAACCTACAGGGCAACCAGTGGGTCCGTCTCCTCTATACCAGGTTTCTTGCAGGATGACAATGTCTGTATTACCGATTTCTTTGTTGAAGTCCAGGTTCCTGCTCTTTAGGCCAAAGGCAGATGACCTCAGGCCTTGGATATTCCAGGATAATATTGTGAAGGCTTTGTGTTCCATAAAGTGTCCAATGTTGTTGGTCATGTGGTTTGGCCTCAGGCCAGTAAGTGTGAGCAGAGCCTGCTGAGCATCTGGTGCATGCCATTGGCTTGGGCTAGTGTACGAGTGGGGGTTGGGCCTGTTTGCCCGCTCACTACCTGGGGTATGTATGACTTCCATGCCCTCTTTGCGGGGGTGGGGTGCATGGGGTCGGCGGGAGGGGCATAGGTCTGATCTGAGGGGGCCTATATGGGGTGTGGGCATAGTTGACGTGGGGGGGTGTTGATTGGTTGGGGTGGGGGTGTGGATGTGGCTGGGGGTGCTGTGATCTAGATGTAAGTCCACTTGGCGTGGGTCTTCTATGTGTCGGTCCAGGGGGTGGTCCCGCAGGTCTGTCCTTTAGAATCCGGGCAAAGGTGGGCACTGCTGCCTTGTAGAGGTGGACTTGGTCATAGAGGCTGTTCAAGTCCAGGGTGGAGTGGTGGGCCAGGAAAACATTTGGTTTTGAGGCACAGTCACGGGAAATACTTGCGTTTACCCGCTGTATTGTGGCAGGGTGGAAGTATTTTCGTGGTAGCAGGGTGGAGATAACCACTTGTGCGTTGGGGAAAGTAGAAGATGCTTTTTCAATCACTCCCTTCAGTGCTGTGGCCACCCTTTCCTGCTGTGCTCTCAGGTCGTTTGTGCCTGTGTGTATTATTACGTGGCTAGGTGAACCTAATTGGTCCTCAGACAGAAGGTCTAGGGCACGCTGGGTGTATTATTACGTGGCTAGGTGAACCTAGTTGGTCCTCAGACAGAAGGTCTAGGGTGCGCTGGGTGTATTATTACGTGGCTAGGTGAACCTAGTTGGTCCTCAGACAGAAGGTCTAGGGTGCGCTGGGTGTTTGGACACCAGAGTTTAGACACACTGTGTTTGGGAAAAAGTTTTTTTCTTGTATATATTTCCCATCTGAGTCCATAAGGAGAACAATCTGTGGCTTGTGTATGTCCTCAGTGGGTGTGGGGTTGGGGGTTGTCAGAAGGGCTATCAGGGTGGCTGACGAGGGGGGGTGTTCAGAGGGGGTGAGAGCCGCTGGGCTTGGGGTTCTTCATTTGTCTGTTCTGCTGTGATGTCGACGCTATGGTCAGGGTCTGGTGTGGACTGTTCTGCTGTGGTGTCGATGCTATGGTCAGGGTCTGGTGTGCACTGTTCTGCTGTGGTGTCAAGACTTTTGTCAGGTGCTGAGGTGGGCTGTTATGCTGGCTTCTCTGTGGGGGTGGCCACCTCTCTAGTGGGTTGTTCTCTGTCACACGCCATCCCCCTCAACCTCTCCTCCAGCAGTATGATCCTCTCCTCTAGTGCTCTGTTCTTCTCCTGCTCCTGCTCTTTCTCCTGTTGAAGTTGTCTCACCACTGTCCAGAGTGCAGATATGTCTCTCTCCACCTTCAGCACTCCGGGTATGGTTAAGTGAGTGTTGTTGTGCTGGACTGTTGTCTGGGTCTGTGCTGACTGGAGTGTAATCACCTGCTGTTCCAGCTCCACCTGCCTTACCTCCAGCTGGGTGAATGTATCCTTCATTTCAATGAGAGGGTAGTACTCTGTGCTGGAAGGTTGACTTTCCGCTGGGGGTGGCTCGTCTGTGGGGTTATATAATGAAGAGGTCTGGTCTGACCAGCTCGGGGTGGGGGTATCTTTCTCAAGGGAGAGCTTCTCCTGCTGGGCTAATTCTTTGATTAGGTGAAAGTCCAGCTGAAACCGTTTTGGGTACCCTGTACCATTACTGTACCAGATGTATAGAGATTTATATTAGCTGACTCAGAGTCCTCGTTGTCAAGTATCCTGAGTTTCCACCCCTCGTTAACAAAGGGGTAGTGTGCTCATATAGCACTGTGCCATGCCAGGGGAAGGTTGCTGGTGTTCCCATTTTTGTATGAGTTAGCAAAAAGTGTCTCTTGATTTTCCATAAGGAGCTTCATTTTGTAATATTTTCTTGCCTTATCATTCTTTACATACACCGGGTACTGTATTTTAATTACCTCTGAACAGCAGGAGGCAGCTTCTAAGGCCTCTCCATTTGGTTGGAGAGGCCATTGTTGTGCTAAAGGGCTTTGACACCTCTCACTTGACACATCAGTGCTAATTGAAGCTGTATCAAGCTTGGCAGAATTAAGTTAGCATTCAGTCCTTATAAAGTAACGCAATGTATTTTTCTTCTTGGCTTTTGGAAATAAAATATAGTTTCAGACTAAACATTATTCACTCAGTTCCAGGTTGGATGGTGTTTTCAGGTTTCCGTTGTTTTCCAGAGAATTTGCTGTATAGAATAATAATCCTTGGTAGCTGTAAACCTTCCAGGTGATTCCGTAATTCTGTCCAAAATCAGGTTGTAGGTTTTGAGATTTTATTTGAAGTAAAGGTTGTGTTGTAGAGGATAGCATCCTGTATATATTCCTGACAAAAAAAATCCAAGTTTATCTAACTCTAAATCTATATTTTTTTAAGAAAATGCTGAAAAATGCAGGAGCTCATCTGGTCATGACCTCTAGCCTACCTCTATCCAACACACATCCTTCTGGTTCTCTGTCTATCTGTCTAACACACATCCTTCTGGTTATCTATCTCTCTATCTATCTATCTATCTATCTATCTATCTATCTATCTATCTATCTATCTATCTATCTATCTATCTATCTATCTATCTATCTATCTATCTATCTAACACACATCCTTCTGGTTCTATTTCCAACACACATCATTCCATTCCTTCCTCACTTGGCAAGCCTGGGCTGTGTCCCAAATGTACTATATTCCCTAAATAGTGCACCATTTCTTTTGTCCAGGGCCAAAAACGCTCTGGTCAAAAGTATCTTAATGCACTGTGTAGGGAATGGGGTGCAGTTTGGGAAAAAGACATGGCCAATCGATTTCCAAGGCGGCTAATTAAGTTTACCGTCAATAACTTGTCCCAATTAAGACGGGGAGTTGGACTCAGGCATGAAATACCTCCAGGTTCCATATTGATCTCTCGCTCCCAGGCATCCATCCAAGTTCAATCAGACTAGACCCAGTAATGCACTTCACTTCTCTCCACTACCCGTCTGCCTCCTCTTCCTCCCCGTCCTGGCTGTCAGTCAACAAGTGGTCCAATCAAGAGCGCCTGCCTGCAGACAAAGCGAGTAACAAGCCAAAAACATCACACTCCATTGTTGCTTACTGCTTGTGACATTAAGGGCAATCTGTCCGGAACCATCAAACCAAACAGCCAGGTTGAAGCTTTTTTAAAGAGACGGGAACCACTTTGGTTATGACACGATCATTTCAGCTGTGTGTTGTGTTTTGTACATGTTGAAGCCTTGGCCTATCTTGTATATTTTATGTTGGAAACATCCACCTCCATCTGTTTTAAAGCAACAATATGTAACTTTTTGGGCAAACTGACCAAATTCACATAGAAATGCTAGTTATAGATATTTTATTATCATTGAAAGCAAGTCTAAGAAGTGTTAGATCTGTTTTATGTGCTCTCTTTCTATGCTTCCCGTTATTAAGTTTTGTTTTTGCATCTTTTACTTTGGGTTTTGTACACCAGCTTCGAACAGTTGAAAAAACAATATTTTTGGGTTATGGAAAATATATTTCACAGCGTTTTAGATGGTACAATGATTCTCTACACAATGACTGCTTGTTGTGTCACATAAACTGAAATTAGATGAACAACTAGAATTTGAGCAAACAGGAAATAGAGGAGCGATATCTGCATAGTGCACCTTTGAAGGAAACACAGAGGGAAGTGCAACAACAGAGTTTGTGTTAATTGTCCTACTGTCAGTTTTTTTCCTACTTGGTCTCTACAGTAAATCAAATCACATTTCTATCTCGCTCTCTCCTCTCTCCTTCTTTCCAGATCTCTATATCCAATCACGATTTATCCTTTATTTCTTCTCTCTCCTTCTTCCTTTTCTTTTTTCATTATTTCACTCCTTTCTCCTCTCTCCCTTCGCCAACTCTCATCCTCTCTCTTACTCTCTCTTCCACCCCTCTCTTTCTCTCTCTCATCATTCAATCTCTCTCTTTCTCTCCCCTTTGTCTTTCTCCCTCCACCTTCTCTCTCTCTCTCTCTCTCTCTGTCTCTTATTATTCTCTCTCTTATTATTCTCTCTCTCTCTCCCTCCCTCCATCCCTCCCCCTTCTCTCTCTCTCTCTCTCTCTCTCTCTCATTCTCCCTCTCTTATTATTTTCTCTCTCTCTCCATGTTACCGGTCCCTCCTGCGCTCCCTGGAGAGACTGAGGTATGACAGCCTTACTTTATTCTCCTGATCTTCATCTGTAAAGCTGTTAGGCTTCCTGTCACCTCCTGAAAAACACACTCCCTCTAGCACTATGACTGACAGACAGACAGACAGACAGACAGACAGACAGACAGACAGACAGACAGACAGACAGACAGACAGACAGACAGACAGACAGACAGACAGACAGACAGACAGACAGACAGACAGACAGACAGACAGACAGAGACTAAGGCCGCCATTTGAGACAGCCTTAGACTAACCTTGAATGTAATGATGACCCATTTAGCAACACCACCTGGCCCATTAGAATCTTGACACATGGCTATATTCCATTCACAGGGTTCATATAGAGTTCTATAGGATGAGTAAATGGAGGGCTCACAACATTCTATTACCACATGTATGGTGAATTGTATTGATTTACTTTTCATACATTGAGCTTAGAACAATATGCATCAGCTCTTCAGTTTGGTCTAGCCAATCAGTTTATTTTTTGCTTGATTTTATCAGGACTTTATCAGAGGTTACAAAGAAGTAATTTCACTTTGAAAGAACACAAGAGAACATGGAACACAGAAGTCAGAACACAGAGAGAACACACGCTGTTCTATACAGCTCACAATAATGCAGGTTAATGTTACATTGATACTCCCCCTACCATTTCCTGTTTGCTATGTGGTGAGATTTGCACTACAGTGGATTAGATATGCTAAAGACACATGCATCATGAACATTCCTCTGGAGAGGAAGGTATCAGGTCATATATGGTGCTATGTCGGTGTGTAGCAGGCCTGTCCCATGGTGAGGGTTTGAGGGAGCCCCCTGTACTTTGATCACGCACTGGTATCTTTTTTCAAAAACTTTTGGCTAATGTGATCAATCAATTAAAAAGAAATGATGAAGCCCTTTTTACATCAGCAGTTGTCAGCAGTTGTGACCACCCTCACCATCATCACTCCTGTCCCTACCGTCCGACATGGATGGCCAACCAAATAGATGTCTTCACCAGGAGCAGGAACTCTCTGAAACCTAGAGACCTGAATGCTCTCCATTTCTTCAGCTAGCTAACTGTTCTCTCCAGTTTGTTTAGCTTCTTTTTTTGTCTGTATACTGCAATTCAGCTTTTAGCTGTGAATGTGTACAAGACAGCCTAACCAATAATAACAGCCTAAAATCCCAATGTCCAAGCAAAGCAGAGGCAGAAACACAGTGGCTAGGAAAAACTCCCTTGGAGGAGAAGAAAACAGTATGTTTCTGTCTTGAAAGTTTGTAGCTGATATTGTACTTCGTAAGACAATAAAACATTTAAATAAAAACTGTCTCAACACCCATCACCATGTATTCCTCTCCACTCCTCCATTGTCTGTGACTGAAGTGTCTCTGACTGGAAGTACTTTGCCATGGTTTTATCAGTAACATTTCTGTTAAATTGGAAACAAGAAGAAATTACTTTAGCTTAAAGCCTCCTAATCTTTCCAAATGTTATTGTCTGAGAAAATATGTTAATACCCTACTTGGGTTTCTGGAGACAATAACTGGGAGAAAGCAATTTTACCATTAGCTGAGGAGAAAGTGCTTTGGCTGGGTCTGATAAACGAGCTTATCCCTAATCCTAATTGTGTCAAAGGAAGGATTTAGTGCTTCATTTGATAAACAAGCACAGGGGCATCACATCCATAATGTCGAGTGCAATCAATCCCTACATGGAAACCAGGGCTGCTGTTTAACCTTGCAGTTGTTCCATAGAGATGAAGCACTGATCCGGAGGCATAGGAGAGTGTACATACATATAGGGTGCGTCTGAAATGACACCCTAGTCCTACATGTGCACTACAGTGCACTACAGTTGACCATGGCCCCTGGTGAAAAGTAGTGCACAATGCAGGGAATAGAGTGCCATTTGGGATGCAACCAGTGTCCAATAGGAAGTAATTGGAAGGACTTGACTGTAAAAGCTGCTTCGGTAACCTTACAGATTACAAACCCCTTATCAGGTACCAAACAGTCATACTTGTGTGTGTGCTAGTGTTCCCCCATAGTAATTATCCATGCTGAACCTTAAAGTGGTTACAATCATGAATGTTTTGGCCATTAGAAGATCTCACCCACAAGCCATGCAATAAAACGAAGGTAGGCCATTTGTATACAAACCAGCAGGATAGAAAACGAGGCATATATCGCCTGGATCACACCGATAGCGTCGTTGGGTTTTGTTACATCAGAAGTCCATTCCTTTCCAATGGAACGCTGCATTTGTCTTGCAGCATTGTGTTGCAGAGGCAGTTGCAGTGCGATCTGTGTGGTGCATACGTTGGACTTATTGAATGTATGCATCAAATTGTATGTATAGACGGCTTGACAGAAATGGTAAATGTTGAAGTTTTGTTTCATACATATCCAGATTATGCTGCGTACCATTTTGCTGTTGGTATGTTGAAGGCACTGCACGATCAATCCGACATCTGTGTTGTCCATATAGCATTAACTGGGATGTGGCCTCCACAGAAGAGAGAGCAAACCTTTTTTTGTGTTTCATGGAGCAACGCAGAGCTGTTGTGAAGGAAGTTTTGGTATTTATTAGGATCCCCATTAGCCGCTGCAAAAGCATCAGCTACTCTTGCTGGTCTCCACATGAAACATGACATCATACATAGTACAGAACATGATTCGCTTAGAAGGAAGTGAGCTTGTGTTTATACAGGACCTCCCGCCATCCATCATTCAACCAATCATGTCAATGCAGAGCTGTATGGAATCCTCCACAATGTTACAACATTTGAGAGGTGCACAGCGATGCAGAACAGAGCTCAATTTGGCCTCTGCATGCCTACAGAGGCTCCACAAGTATGTCACACCATCCATTTGGCACCTACAACCACATTTTCGGTTCAAGCATAAATGGGCTTTTAGATGTATGTGCCAATGCATAAACAGTGCAATTACGCATAGGTTATTTATTTATTTTTTATTTAACCTAAGCAAGTCAATTAACAACACATTCTTAATTACAAACCCTAACCCGGACGATGTTGGGCCAATTGTGTGCCTGGAATCGAACCAGGGTCTGTAGTGACGCCTCTAGCACTGAGATGCAGTGCCTTAGACCACTGCTTAACATTCCCCCCATAGATGCATTTGAGTATATTAGAATGTAGAATGATGCCAAATTCAGATGTAAGAAAACGTTATACACTATTTAAACACTAGATGAACCGAGGAACCATAGCAGTTATGACTGTTTGAATCTAATTCCAAGTGTATAAAACAAAATAAAAACAGAGAGGCCACGAGACCCTCCTCGTGCGCGTCTCCTGAGAGGATGGTGGGTGCATTCCGTAGGTAGGGGCTCGAGCTGAAGTCACGGTTCCATGTCATTGTAGCCGAAGACACGCGGGCGTCAGCAGCGCGCGAGAGAAAAAGCGGGAGGAGAGAGAAGATAGTGACTGCAGTTGCACGTTCCCTCTCGACATTGGATCTATGTTGTTGTAAGAGCATCTGTAACTGGTAGGAAAGGAGTGGGAAAGAGGAGGTATACACTAACTCACCAAGGAAAGACCTATGCTTCGATTTTGCCTCTTTTTTCTTCGCCAATGCAAAAGGAAATATGCAGCGAAGCTTCACCCTCCTGTACACCAGTTTTCTGGGGATGTGCTTGGGTTCAAGTTTTCCAAGTAACATCAATATAGGTAGGTGCAAAACACACGCGTAAAATGAAGCCTGGTAGAATTATTGTATTTTTGTATGTATTTGTTTAGTGTACACATTTGGTTTCTTGGCATAGGCCTATTTGTATGGACAATGGCAAGTTCGTGAATATGCCTTTTCTGAGGCTATAAAGTTGTATTCAACATATTTTGCTGATAAAATATTTATCTGTCTGTGTTTGCGTTTTATTTGCCGATAGACGTTTTTATAAATAACCGTTGAATTATGTATCTTTCACAGGGGGACTATTCCCAACCGAATCTCACGAATATGACGTGTTTCGGTTCGCGCTCTCGCACCACCAGGATATCCCCAAACTGGTGCCGCAGGTGGATATGGTCAAGATAGGCAACAGCTTCTCCATGACATATGCCTGTAAGTCTTTTTTCCCGGGGTCTCTGTTCTCCCCATTCAACCCATCCCTCCCAGTTATTTCTTAGTTTACCTCATGGGTTATTTATTCATACGATCAATCTGTTGTCCTCCCGCTCAACGAAACCACTGGCCAACGCTTGTCCAGAAATGATTAGTCTGTGCTACGTAGAGGTGTCTGACATTGATAGATGTAGTTATGATATATACAATTACATCTGGTTATTCTGTCACTGTAAAGATGGTCCGAGAATGTGTGATTTTTTGCATCCATCTGCATCGCTCTCTTTCATAAGAGGCTGGGTGTGCGCGCGTGTGGGATTCTCGTAAGAGGCTGTGTGTGTGCGTTTGTGACTCTTATCTTGTAAGAGGCTGTGTGTGTGTGAGACACTCTTCTAAGAAGCTGTGTGTGTGGGCGTGTGTGACCCTTTTAAGAGGCACTGTGTGTGCGTGTGTGTGACCCTTTTAAGAGGCAATGTGTGTGCGTGTGTGTGACCCTTTTAAGCGGCAATGTGTGTGCGTGTGAGCAAGAGAGAGACCTCAGTGCAATGAACACATTTTTTCTGACAAATCTACCCATATCAGTAGTATCATGTAGGCTACAGACAATATAACCAGATGGAACAAAGTGGTTATATACTTTATATTTAAAATATTTATTTTGTTTTGACACCCTTCCCCCATTTAGCCTACTTACACAAGCCAACATTGAAATATGATCTGTGACAGCGCTGATCGAGCAACTTCCCTTTCCCACCGACATTCAGGATAAACCTGTTCCCACAAAGCCCTGTTCCTAATTACAGATGGATTTCTATTCGTTTAGCTTCAGCTGGCACCAGCTACTCAGGTTAGCTTTCTCATTACAGTAGCCTAGCCTACAACACCATACCACTCAAATGGCTCCAAGCGGCGTGACTCACTCAACTTCATAAGGTAGGCTCTGTGCGTTTCAGGAACACTTCTAAAATAGGGTTCTAATTACTGTAACACTGTAGGAGAAATATTACATAGTAGACATTCAATTTGTTCACCTTTAGACATCATTATCTTTATGGATGAGCTCACTTACATGGGGGCGAGCGTGTAAGGTGACACTCAGGCATGTAGGAAAGAGGATTTATAGTTTATTGTAAAGCACTGTGGATCAATGGTGGTCACCGGTCCAAGCAGCTAAGTTACTCTCCTGTAAGTACATCAACCACTGAATCGTCATTGCACAGCCTGTCTGCTCTGATGATGTTTAATCGTTTTAGCAGCACTGTCACAATCACCTTCCCTTAACAGATACAGACACTGAAGCAGCTTTGTAACATGTTTTAAAGACCAAAGTGATATGGTAGCCCAATCATTCCCCCGTCTGCTGAAAATCAAGAAAAAAACACTATAAAATGAAAAATAACTTAATTTCTGGAGTTATTTATGTGTATTTTTGTGTTTTCCAACCTTCACTTTTGGGATTTTAAACACCAAGGTGCCCTTGAGGTTTTCTTTATTTAAGTTGGTACATCTAAAGGTAGACCATGTCCCAGGTGCTCCATGTTGGACACTGTGCATCAGGCCTATGCAGCTGTGTGCTGGCTCCAGATGAAACATACACAATAGATTCTCCTCCCTGACAACTCTCTCTTTCCACACTAGTCTCCTCAGGACTGCTTGAAGTGCGATATTCAATTTCACTGGCAGAGTCTTCAGACATTGATAACCGTGTTGTTTCTGTGTTTTTTTTCCTACTCTGAGACAAGACTTGAATTTAAAGGCAGTTTTTATTCTGTTTCACATACTAGCCATGCTTTTCCTCTGATCTCTGCCTCGGCTCTGAAGAGACGCAGTTCCGTTTTGAAAAAAACTGAATGAAAAGGAAATCAGAAAAAATGGAAACCGTGGTTGAGATGATATCTAATGCAATAGGACTGTAACTCATGATATCTAATGCAATAGGACTGTAACTCATGATATCTAATGCAATAGGACTGTAACACATTATATCTAATGCAATAGGACTGTAACACATGATATCTAATGCAATAGGACTGTAACTCATGATATCTAATGCAATAGGACTGTAACACATGATATCTAATGCAATAGGACTGTAACACATGATATCTAATGCAATAGGACTGTAACACATTATATCTAATGTAATAGGACTGTAACACATGATATCTAATGCAATTGGACTGTAACATATGATATTTAATGCAATAGGACTGTAACACATTATATCTAATGCAATAGGACTGTAACTCATGATATATAATGCAATAGGACTGTAACACATGATATCTAATGCAATAGGACTGTAACACATTATATCTAATGCAATAGGACTGTAACTCATGATATATAATGCAATAGGACTGTAACACATGATATCTAATGCAATAGGACTGTAACACATTATATCTAATGCAATAGGACTGTAACTCATGATATATAATGCAATAGGACTGTAACTCATGATATATAATGCAATAGGACTGTAACACATGATATCTAATGCAATAGGGCTGTAACTCATGATATCTAATGCAATAGGACTGTAACACATGATATCTAATGCAATAGGACTGTAACTCATGATATATAATGCAATAGGACTGTAACACATGATATCTAATGCAATAGGACTGTAACTCATGATATCTAATGCAATAGGACTGTAACTCATGATATATAATGTTGACTGAGAACACATTCCCATTTACAGCAACGACCTGGGGAATAGTTACAGGGGAGAGGAGCACACTACACAGGGCAATGTCCCCAATCCCTGCCCTGGGTCATTGGGATATTTTTTTAGAGCAGAGGAAACGGTGCCTCCTACTGGCCCTCCAACACCACTTCCAGCAGCATCTGGTCTCCCATCCCACTTCTGGTCCCCACAAGAATAGTTAAACACGCCCGGCATGAGGGGGAAGAATCAGCATGTTTACCAGAACAGTCATTGTAATTACACAACAATGTTATGTAGGATTTTCACCTGTCATAACGGCTCACTAACCTTTAATGTAGCCTACATCTTAGCTGACGCAGCTGGAGATTAGGGGGAGTATATTTTCCCTAGGCTAACACAAAATGAACTTTCTTGAGGAATTCCTATTCAAACTAGAGCCAGAAATGTGAAATATTGATGCTCCCTGTCATTTATGCCCCAAGGTTTGTTTTGTATGTCACATTTCGACCTATCAGATCTGTGTCACAAACCAGGTTTCCATTCAACCGTTTTATGCAAGTAAAGTTCCACGTTGGATAAAAAATTTAATGACAGGCCTGATGAAAACTTTCCAAATGTCGACAAAGCAAAATACGCTAGACAAGGTGGGATCTTTTTGTGTCGTTAAAATGAATTATGCGAGAAATGTCGGTGGAAACGCTTTTATGTGCAAACATTCATATCATAACCATAATATCAAAGTAAACTTAGAGTCACACGATGACATGTTGTGTGATCCTCCCACTACGACTCATCAGGAAAGCATGCAATTTATCTCACTACAATACATTTAAGTTAGCAAAAATAGATAAGATCTTGCTACCATGGAAAATTAAATACCTGTCTATTTGTGTAAAAATCACCCTGATTTAACTCTTTAGTCATATCCTATTATCTTAAGGTCCTGCCTACAACTAACGGCTTGTTTAAAAAAAAATATATGAGCTAAATATATTCAATTTGATTTGGAATGGCAAGCCAGTTAAAATGAAATGGGCCTAGTTTTATAATGAATATGAATTCAGAGGGCAGAAATTATTCAATATTAAAGCATTAGACCTCTCACTAAAGGCTCCAGTCATACAAAAACTATGCTTAAATCCAAACGGGCTCTCAAGAATAACTTTTTATCTTTATTCAGATTACAGCCTCTCATTTTGGTTATTTGAAAATCTCCAAAATATCGCTATTTTTAAAACAAGCCAAAGAAAGTTGGTTACTATTTCAGTTTAATCCACCAGAAAAGACAGAACAAATATTACAGCAAATATTATGGTTCAACCCAAATATATTCATGTAAAAATATAAAATGTTAAAAAATGGTATAATCTTTGTAAATGATATCATAAGTAGGACTGGTGGTTATGTAACAAATGCAGCTAAAGGAAATATATGTGTCACGTGTGCTCTCTCTCCGGACTCTAGGTCACCAGGCTGCTGATTATTACGCACACCTGTCACCATCGTTA
>NC_034188.2:16216262-16238406 GCF_002021735.2 Oncorhynchus kisutch | reverse complement strand
CCTCTTCCTTCTTCACCATCTCTCCTCTTCCCCCTCCCTCTTCCTTCTTCACCATCTCTCCTCTTCCCCCTGTAACGGCGTTCTTCGTTTGTTGAAGGAGAGGACCGAAATGCAGCGTGGTGGTTAATCATGATCTTTAATGAAAACAAGTGACGATACATGAAATAACTATAATAAATACAAAACAACAAACGGAACGTGAAACCTAATTACAGCCTATCTGGTGAAACTACACAGAGACAGGAACAATCACCCACGAAAGACAAAGCGAAACTCAGGCTACCTAAATACAGTTCCCAATCAGAGGCAACGAGAATCACCTGACTGCTGATTGAGAACCGCCTCAGGCAGCCAAGCCTATACAACACCCCTAATCAGCTGCGATCCCAAATACTACAAACCCCAATACGAAATACAATAACATAAACCCCTGTCACACCCTGGCCTGACCAAATATATAACGAAAACACAAAATACAATGACCAAGGCGTGACAGAACTCCCCCGGACTCCCGGACGCACCTCAAAACCATAGGGAGGGTCCGGGTGGGCGTCTGTCCATGGTGGCGGCTCCGGCTCGGGACGTGGACCCCACTCCATAAATGTCATAGTTCCTCCCCTTCGCGTCCTGGGATAATCCACCCTCGCCGCCGACCATGGCCTAATAGTCCTCACCCAGAACCCCACAGAACTGAGGAGCAGCTCGTGACTGAGGGGCATCTCGGGACTGAGGGACAGCTCGGGACTGAGGGGCAGCTCGGGACTGAGGGGCAGCTCGGGACTGAGGGGCAGCTCGGGACTGGGGCAGCTCGGGACTGAGGGGCAGCTCGGGACTGAGGGGCAGCCCGGAACTGAGGGGCAGCCCGGAACTGAGGGGAAGCCCAGTACTGAGAGGAAGCCCAGTACTGAGAGGAAGCCCAGTACTGAGATGAAGCTCAGGTAGGTAGTAGGCTCCGGTAGATCCTGGCTGGCTGGCGGATCTGGAAGATTCAGGTTGACTAGCAGATCTGGAAGATTGTGGTTGACTAGCAGATCTGGAAGATTCTGGTTGACTGGCGGATCTAGCTGCTCTATGCAGACTGACAGCTCTGACTGCTCCATGCAGGCTGACAGCTCCTTGCAGACTGGCAGCTCTTTGCAGACTGACAGCTCTGACTGCTCCATGCAGGCTGACGGCTCCTTGCAGACTGACAGCTCCTTGCAGACTGACCGCTCCTTGCAGACTGACAGCTCCCTGCAGACTGGCAGCTCCTTGCAGACTGACAGCTCTGACTGCTCCATGCAGGCTGACAGCTCCTTGCAGACTGGCAGCTCCTTGCAGACTGGCAGCTCCTTGCAGACTGACAGCTCTGACTGCTCCATGCAGGCTGACAGCTCCTTGCAGGCTGACAGCTCCTTGCAGACTGGCAGCTCCTTGCAGACTGGCAGCTCCTTGCAGACTGGCAGCTCTGGCTGCTTCATGCAGACTGACAGCTCCATGCAGGCTGACAGCTCCTTGCAGACTGGCAGCTCCTTGCAGACTGACAGCTCCTTGCAGACTGACAGCTCCCTGCAGACTGGCAGCTCCTTGCAGACTGACAGCTCTGACTGCTCCTTGCAGACTGGCAGCTCCTTGCAGACTGGCAGCTCCTTGCAGACTGGCAGCTCCTTGCAGACTGACAGCTCTGACTGCTCCATGCAGGCTGAAAGCTCCTTGCTGACTGGCAGCTCTGGCTGCTTCATGCAGACTGACAGCTCTGACTGCTCCATGCAGACTGACAGTTCTGGCTGCTCCATGCAGACTGACAGCTCAGGCTGCTCCATGCAGGCTGGCAGCTCTGGCTTCTCCATGCAGGCTGGCAGCTCCAGCTGCGCTAAACAGGCGGGAGACTCCGGCAGCGCTGTAGAGGAGAAAGGCTCTGGCTGCGCTAAACAGGCGGGAGACTCCAGCAGCGCAGGAGAGGAGAAAAGCGCTGGCTGCGCTGAACAGGCGGGAGACTCCGGCAGCGCAGGAGAGGAGAAAGGCTCTAGCTGCGCTAAACAGGCGGGAGACTCCGGCAGCGCAGGAGAGGCGAGGCGCACTGTAGGCCTGATGCGTGGTGCTGGAACTGGTGGTACTGGATCGAGGACACGCACAGGAAGCCTGGTGCGGGGAGCTGCTACCGGAGGGCTGGAGTGTGGAGGTGGCACAGGATGGGCTAGACCGTGAAGGCGTACTGGAGATCTTGAGAGCAGTGTTGGCACAGGACGTGCAAGGCTAGGGATGTGCACAGGAGGCCTGGTGCGTGAGGCTGGCACCAACTTCACCAGCCGACTAACACGCACCTCAGGACGAGTATGGAGCGCTAACCCAGGTGCCATCAAATCCCCAACACGTTCCGTTGGGCGAATTCTATGCAAAAAGCACCAACACAGCAACTCCCTCATTTCTCTCTCCTCCAATTTCCCCATTAACTCCTTCACAGTCTCTGTTTCGCTCACCTCCAACACCGGCTCTGGTTCTGGTCTCCTCCTTGGCTCTTCACGATAAACAGGGAGAGTTGGCTCAGGTCTATCTCCTGACTCAGCCACTCTCCCTCTGAGCCCCCCCCCAATACATTTTTGGGGCTGCTTTTCGGGCTTCGCTCTGCGCCGCCGTGTCTTTCTTTTCTCCAACTCCATTCGCCTATAGCCTTCTTCGCACTGAACTAGCGAATCCCATGCGGGCTCCTGCACTCTCTCTGGGTCGGCCGCCCACCTGTCGATTTCTTCCCACGTCGTATACTCCATGCCATTGCTGTCCATAACGTCCTCCTTTCGCTGCTGCCTGTTAACACGCTGCTCGGTCCGAGTGTGGTGGGTGATTCTGTAACGGCGTTCTTCGTTTGTTGAAGGAGAGGACCGAAATGCAGCGTGGTGGTTAATCATGATCTTTAATGAAAACAAGTGACGATACATGAAATAACTATAATAAATACAAAACAACAAACGGAACGTGAAACCTAATTACAGCCTATCTGGTGAAACTACACAGAGACAGGAACAATCACCCACGAAAGACAAAGCGAAACTCAGGCTACCTAAATACGGTTCCCAATCAGAGGCAACGAGAATCACCTGACTGCTGATTGAGAACCGCCTCAGGCAGCCAAGCCTATACAACACCCCTAATCAGCCGCGATCCCAAATACTACAAACCCCAATACGAAATACAATAACATAAACCCCTGTCACACCCTGGCCTGACCAAATATGTAACGAAAACACAAAATACAATGACCAAGGCGTGACACCCCCTCCCTCTTCCTTCTTCACCATCTCTCCTCTTCCCCCTCCCTATTCCTTCTTCACCATCTCTCCTCTTCCCCCTCCCTCTTCCTTCTTCACCATCTCTCCTCTTCCTTCTTCACCATCTCTCCTCTTCCCCCTCCCTCTTCCCTCTTCCCTCTTCACCATCTCTCCTCTTCCCTCTTCCCTCTTCACCATCTCTCCTCTTCCCCCTTCCCTCTTCACCATCTCTCCTCTTCCCTCTTCCCTCTTCACCATCTCTCCTCTTCCACCTCCCTCTTCCCTCTTCCTTCTTCACCATCTCTCCTATTCCCCCTCCCTCTTCCTTCTTCACCATCTCTCCTCTTCCGCCTCCCTCTTCCCTCTTCCTTCTTCACCATCTCTCCTCTTCCCCCTTCCTTCTTCACCATCTCTCCTCTTCCCTCTTCCCGCGTCACCATCTCTCCTCTTCCACCTCCCTCTTCCCTCCTTCACCATCTCTCCTATTCCCCATCTCTCCTCTTCCCCCTCCCTCTTCCTTCTTCACCATCTCTCCTCTTCCCCCTCCCTCTTCCTTCTTCACCATCTCTCCTCTTCCCCCTCCCTCTTCCTTCTTCACCATCTCTCCTCTTCCTTCTTCACCATCTCTCCTCTTCCCCCTCCCTCTTCCCTCTTCCTTCTTCACCATCTCTCCTCTTCCCCCTTCCCTCTTCACCATCTCTCCTCTTCCCTCTTCCCTCTTCACCATCTCTCCTCTTCCCTCTTCACCATCTCTCCTATTCCCCCTCCCTCTTCCTTCTTCACCATCTCTCCCCTTCCCCCTCCCTCTTCCCTCTTCCTTCTCACCATCTCTCCTCTTCCCTCTTCCCTTCTTCCTCTCCTCCATCTCCCCCACTGTTCCTTCTGGCTGTAGGAGATTAAACATCTTATCAGGCATGTCAGCCCCTGTGTGTCAGAGCAGATGTAAAAACACAATCCTGAGAGGCACATGATATGTAGGCAAGGACCTAGGCCCCCGGGCCAGACACAGTTTGTCATCCCAAATGGCACCCCATTTCCTATATAGTGCAGGGGATAGGGTGGCATTTAGGACGTAGGCACACTATTCCTGCTCAGACCCAGACCAGACTGACTGTAAGGGTCTGTTCCTGTTCAGACCCAGACCAGGTTCCTGCTCAGACCCAGACCAGACTGGCTGTAAGGGCCTGTTCCTGCTCAGACCCAGACCAGACTGGCTGTAGGGGCTGTTCCTGTTCACACCCAGACCAGACTGGCTGTAGGGGTCTGTTCCTGCTCAGACCCAGACCAGACTGGCTGTAAGGGTCTGTTCCTGCTCAGACCCAGACCAGACTGGCTGTAAGGGTCTGTTCCTGCTCAGACCCAGACCAGACTGGCTGTAAGGGTCTGTTCCTGCTCAGACCCAGACCAGACTGGCTGTAAGGGTCTGTTCCTGCTCAGACCCAGACCAGACTGGCTGTAAGGGTCTGTTCCTGCTCAGACCCAGACCAGACTGGCTGTAAGGGTCTGTTCCTGCTCAGACCCAGACCAGACTGGCTGTAGGGGTCTGTTCCTGCTCAGACCCAGACCAGACTGGCTGTAAGACCAGACCAGACCTTTCTGCACTATTTTTGTCCATCTTCAATCAAGTGTTAATGACCTGCCTGTCTGCAAGTGATTTAGCTGGTCTGTCTGGTTTCAGTGCAGAGCAGACAGAACAGCATCATGTATACCAGTGTGCTACGTACTTTCAGCAGTGGTCTGACAGACAGTCAGTGTACTGCTGCTCTCCTCCTACTCAGAAGGACAGCGTTGTCTCGCATTACAACACTTTTTCATGGAGACACAAAGGTTGTTTCTCTGATGCCATCAGTGGTAAAAGGGAAACGTGCCCAGTGCCCACACCCCCTGCACTGTGTTGATGTAGACAGGAAGCACACAGACAGACAGAAAGACAGACAGACAGGTACACATACAGACAGACAGGTACACATACAGACAGACAGGTACACATACAGACAGACAGACAGGTATACAGACAGACAGGTACACATACAGACAGACAGACAGGTACACAGACAGACAGACAGACTGACAGGTACAGATACAGACAGACAGACAGACTGACAGGTACAGATACAGACAGACATACCAGTGTACAGACAGAGAGACAGGTTGCAGGTGGACAGACAGACAGACTGACAGGTACACAGACAGAGAGACAGACAGACAAGTGCACAGACAGAGACAGGTTTCAGGTGGACAGACAGACAGACTGACAGGTGCACAGACAGAGAGACAGGTTGCAGGTAGACAGACAGACAGACAGACAGGTTATAGGTGCACAGACAGACAGACAGGTGCACAGGCAGACAGACAGACGTACAGGATACAGGTACACAGACAGACAGACAGACGCACAGACAGACAGACAGACAGGTTACAGGTGCACAGACAGACAGACAGGATACAGGTGCACAGACAGACAGACAGGTTACAGGTGCACAGACAGACAGGTTGCAGGTGCACAGACAGACAGACAGGTTACAGGTGCACAGACAGGTTACAGGTGCACAGACAGACAGACAGACCGGTTACAGGTGCACAGACAGACATGTTACAGGTGCACAGACAGACAGACAGGTTACAGGTGCACAGACAGACAGACAGGTTACAGGTGCACAGACAGACAGACAGACATGTTACAGGTACACATACAGACAGACAGGTACACAGACAGAGACAGGTTGCAGGTGGAAAGACATACAGACTGACAGGTACACAGACAGAGAGACATACAGACAAATGCACAGATATCTATCTATCTATATCTCTCTCTCTCTCTCTCTCTCTCTCTCTCTCTCGGGGCTTCTCTCTCTCTCTCTCTCTCTCTCTCTCTCTCTCTCTCTCTCTCTCTCTCTCTCTCAGGGCTTTATTGGCATGGGAAAAATATGTTTACATTGCCAAAGCAAGTGAACTGGATAAACAAAAGTGACATTTAATGTCTGTCTTCCTGTCAGACTGGCCGGTTGTGTGAGTGACCTCTTGTAACCATGACGACCCACGTGACTCTGGAGGATGCTCTGTCTAACGTGGATCTGTTGGAGGAGCTGCCCCTCCCTGACCAGCAGCCCTGCATCGAACCTCCGCCTTCATCCATCATGTACCAGGTACACACACACACACACACACAACACACGTCCGAGTTTTCAAATGAATTGCAAGAGTAATAAACTCTGTTTTTCTCTTTCTCTCAAGGCTAACTTCGATACCAACTTTGAGGACAGGAATGCGTTTGTGACGGGGATAGCTCGCTACATCGAGCAGGCAACTGTCCACTCTAGCATGGTGAGTAGGCAACGTGGAGGGATTGGTTTGGAATGGGGCAGAGGGAGAGGACTTAAGGAGCGGTTTGGAATTGGGCCTATGTGCTTTGTGGACAGAGGCATACTTCTGCTTTTCCATGGGAACAGCTAGGGAATGCTTCCCTAGCAACATCATCATTCTCAACTCTTGTCTCTTGCACGCACTCACTCACGCACGCACTCACTCACTCACTCACACTCACTCACACACTCACTCACTGACACAAAGACACACACACACACAGAGAGAGAGAGAGCCTTGTGTTTTTGGTGTTTGGGTGTTTTCTCGTCGTTTTCAATCTGAGGCTTTGGCCTGGTTAGCAGTTTGTGTTGACACACACATCAACAACACACACACACAGACACACAGACACAGACACAGACACACACACACACACACACACACTGAGGGATGAATCAGGCAGTCACTAAGCTAGACCTTCTCTTCCTGAATGGAATTAATGGGGAGTGGGATTTGACTGACAAAGAAGAGGAAACTGTCTTTTAAATAAACTTGATTTCAATCTGGAAGTTCCATTCAGTTGAGGCTGTTTTCCAATGAGACCTGTGTTTCCTGTATTTCACACCGGAGAATATTCACCGTAGTGAATACATGTGAGGAGATACACAGCAGGCATTTTATCTATAACCATTCTATGTTAGAAACATACAGTGCGTTCAGAAAGTATTCAGACCCCTTGATTTTTCCATATTTTGTTACATTACCTTATTCTAAAATTGTTTCAAGTGGTTTTTCCCCCTCATCAATCTACACACAATACCTCATAATGACAAAGCAAAAGCAGGTTTTAGAATTTTTGCAATAAAAAACAAAATGAAATATTACATTTCCATAAGTATTCAGACTCTTTACTCAGTACTTTGTTGCAGTACCTTTGGCAGCGATTACAGCCTTGAGTCTTCTCTTTTGCATTGATGTCAGAGTGATTAGAGGGACAATTGATTGCTGAGTACCAGGCAGTTAGCAAGTTTGGTAGGCTACCAATGACTAGCAGCAGAATCAGAGCTTGGAGAAGCCTATTTACCGTGACTAAACTGTCACGTGGAATTTGACTGCCTTCATGACTCGTGACCACCGGTGTGGCGGTAATATGGTCGGTCTGGTATAATAATAATAATAATAATATGGTAAGGTCACCACAACAGCCCTATCTAGGACCGATAGGAACATGTTCCTAATCTGCTTTCTACTATTTACCGAGAGGCAGGACCTTCTTCTATAGAAGAAGCACATTTTTGTTCTCAGTGTCTTACAGTTGAAGTCGGAAGTTTACATACACCTTAGCCAAATACATTTAAACTCAGTTTTATTTTATTTTTAATTTTTTTACAATTCCTGACATTTAAATCCTAGTAAAAATTCCCTGTCTTAGATCAGTTAGGATCACCACTTTATTTTAAGAATGTGAAATGTCAAAATAATAGTAGAGAGAATTATTTATTTCAGCTTTTATTTCTTTCATCACATTCGCAATGGGTCAGAAGTTTACATACACTCAATTAGTATTTGGTAGAATTGCCTTTAAATTGTTTAACTTGGGTCAAACATTTCGGGTAGCCTTCCACAAGCTTCCCACAATAATTTGGGTGAATTTTGGCCATTCCTCCTGACAGAGCTGGTGTAACTGAGTCAGGTTTGTAGGCCTCCTTGCTCGCACACACTTTTTCAGTTCTGCCCACACATTTTCTATAGGATTGAGGTCAGGGCTTTTTTGATGGCCACTCCAATACCTTGACCTTGTTGTCCTTAAGCCATTTTGCGACAACTTTAGAAGTATAATTTTCCCCCCTCATGATGCCATCTATTTTGTGAAGTGCACCCCAGTCCCTCCTGCAACAAAGCACCCCCACAACATGATGCTGCCACCCCCGTGCTTCACGGAGGGGATGGGTTTCTTCGGCTTGCAAGCCTCCCCCTTTTTCCTCCAAACATAACGATGGTCATTATGGCCAAATAGTTATATTTTTGTTTCATCAGACCAGAGGACATTTCTCCAAAAAGTACGATCTTTGTCCCCATGTGCAGTTTCAAACCGTAGTCTGGCTTTTTTATGGCTGTTTTGGAGCAGTGGCTTCTTCTTTGCTGAGCGGACTTTCAGATTATGTCGATATAGGACTCATTTTACTGTGGATATAGATACTTTTGTACCTGGTTCCTCCAGCTTAGTGTATGTAAACTTCTGACCCACTGGAATTGTGATACAGTGATTTACGAGTGAAATAATATTTAAATTGTTGTAAAAATGACGTGTGTCCTGCACACAGTAGATGTCCAAACCGACTTAACAAACTATAGTTTTGTCAACAAGACATTTGTGGAGTGGTTGAAATACGAGTTTTAATGACTCCAGCCTAAGTGTTTGTAAACTTCCGACTTCAACTGTAACTAACTCATCAGTATGCTTTTTAAAAGACCGCTTTTCATCTGTCCAGATGCTCAGAAGCAGGGACAAGCCGGGACACGATCAATCGTTTTCTGTAATACAATGAAGGCAGACTGAAGGCAGACTGTAGTTCAGATAGAGCCCGGTCAACCGTGGGGGCAATAGCATACGCAACAGTATCATCGGCATACAAGTGCAGGTCACAATTGTTTACAGGAAAGTCTATTATTAATGTAAACATTAAAAAGTACTGGACCCAGAATGGACCCCTGCGGGACACCTCATAATGTCCAGGAAACCTGATTTAACACCATCAGTAGACACACATTGAGTTCTATCTGTCAAGTCATGTTTCAACCAGTTACATACAGCCTGGTCTAGACCAATTGAGGAAAGCCTCTGAATTTGCAATGAGTGATAAGCAGTATCGAAAGCCTTTGACAGGTCAATGAAGAGGGCAGCACAATTTAGCCTTTTATCCATACAGTTAGCCACATCATTTATAAATAGGCGTAGATATAACCCCTCTGTCTGTTCTCTCTCCCCAGAATGAGATGCTGGAGGAGGGCCATGAGTATGCTGTCATGCTCTACACCTGGAGAAGCTGCTCAAGAGCTATACCACAGGTAACTCTCTCTTTCAATTCAAAGGGCTTAATTGACATGGGAAACAGGATTACATTGCCAAAGCAAGTGAAATAGATTAATAAACAAAAGTGTAATAAAAAATATAAAATGAACAGTAAACATTACACTCACAAAAGAATAAAGTGCATATTATGTATTATGTGCAAATAGTTAAAGTAGAAAAGGGATTGTTTTCAAATTCTTTGTGGGTCTGTGTAATCTGATGGAAATATGTGTCTCTATTATGGTCATACATTTGGCAGGAGGTTAGGAAGTGCAGCTCAGTTTCCACCTCATTTTGTGGGCAGTGTGCACATAGCCTGTCTTCTCTTGAGAGGCAGTTCTGCCTATGGCGGCCTTTCTCAAAAGCACGGCTATGCTCACTGAGTCCTTTCCTTAAGTTTGGGTCAGTCACAGTGGTCAGGTATTCTGCCACTGTGTTCTCTCTGTTTAGGGTCAGTCACAGTGGTCAGGTATTCTGCCACTGTGTTCTCTCTGTTTAGGGTCAGTCACAGTGGTCAGGTATTCTGCCACTGTGTTCTCTCTGTTTAGGGTCAGTCACAGTGGTCAGGTATTCTGCCACTGTGTTCTCTCTGTTTAGGGTCAGTCACAGTGGTCAGGTATTCTGCCACTGTGTTCTCTCTGTTTAGGGTCAGTCACAGTGGTCAGGTATTCTGCCACTGTGTTCTCTCTGTTTAGGGTCAGTCACAGTGGTCAGGTATTCTGCCACTGTGTTCTCTCTGTTTAGGGCCAAATAGCATTCTAATAGCATGCTCTGTTTTTTTGTTAATTCTTTCCAATGTGTCAAGTAATTATCTTTTTGTGTTCTCATGTTTTGGTTGGGTCTAATTGTGTTGCTGTCCTGTGGGGTGTGTTTATGTTTGTGAACAGAGCCCCAGGACAAGCTTGCTTAGGGGACTCTTCTCCAGGTTTATCTCTCTATAGGTGATGGCTTTGTTATGGAAGGTTTGGGAATCGCTTCCTTTTTGGTGGTTGTAGAATTTTTGATAATTAGCGGGTATCGGCCTAATTCTGCTCTGTATGCATTATTTTGTGTTTTACGTTGTACACTGAGGATATTTTTAGCATAATTCTGCATGCAGAGTCTCAATTTGGTGTTTGTCCCATTTTGTGAATTCTTGGTTGGTGAGCCTCCAGGCCTCCGAATCATAAAGGGTAATGGCTTCTATAACTGATTCAAGTAGCCAGATCCTAATTTGTATGTCTGTAATGGGTGCGTGTTGGTGGCAGGGAAGTCAGGCGCAGGAGAACGAACTTGGCATAAACAGAGTTATTTAATAAATGCTGACCAAACTCCAAAACAACCAAGATGTACAAAATAACAAAGTGGGTACAAAACCCGTTGCACACCAACACTAAATAGAACATCAACACTACATAGAACATCAACACTACATAGAACATCAACACTACATAGCACATCAACACTACATAGCACATCAACACTAAATAGAACATCAACACTAAATAGAACATCAACACTACATAGAACATCAACACTACATAGAACATCAACACTACATAGCACATCAACACTACATAGCACATCAACACTAAATAGAACATCAACACTACATAGAACATCAACACTACATAGAACATCAACACTACATAGAACATCAACACTACATAGAACATCAACACTACATAGCACATCAACACTACATAGAACATCAACACTACATAGAACATCAACACTACATAGAACATCAACACTACATAGAACATCAACACTACATAGAACATCAACACTACATAGCACATCAACACTACATAGAACATCAACACTACATAGAACATCAACACTACATAGAACATCAACACTACATAGAACATCAACACTACATAGAACATCAACACTACATAGAACATCAACACTACATAGAACATCAACACTACATAGAACATCAACACTACATAGAACATCAACACTACATAGAACATCAACACTACATAGAACATCAACACTACATAGCACATCGACACTACATAGCACATCGACACTACATAGAACATCAACACTACATAGCACAGAGGGTTAAATACACAACATGTCATTGATGGGATTTGAACCAGGTGTGAAGGAAGACAAGACAAAGCCAAAATGATAAATGGATCAGTGATGGCTAGAAGGTCGGTGACGTCGCCAGCCGAACACCGCCCGAACAAGGAGAGGGACCGACTTCGGCGGAAGTCGTGACAATGTTACATTTTTCCTTTTGATTGCATAAAAGTCCCTTCTTGCTTTGTCTCTCAGATTGTACACAGCTTTGTGGAAGTTACCTGTTGCGCTGATGTTTAGGCCAAGTTATTTATAGTTTTTTGTGTGCTCTAGGGCAACGGTGTCTAGATGGAATTGGTGTTTGTGGTCCTGGGAACTGGACCTTTTTTTGAACACCATTATTTTTGTCTTACTGAGATTTACTGTCAGGGCCCAGGTCTGACAGAATCTGTGCAGAAGATCTAGGTGCTGCTGTAGGCTCTCCTTGGTTGGGGACAGAAACACCAGATCATCAGCAAACAGTAGTCATTTGACTTCAGATTCTAGAAGGGTGAGTCCGGGTGCTGCAGACTGTTGATAGTGTAGTGATGTATTAGAGCTGAATTTGTAGCCTCAGGAACACATTGTTTGTTTGCTTCCCAAATAGCATCCTATTCCTTATGTAGTGTACTGCTCTTGACTAGGGCCCATGTGGGTAGAGCTGGGTGATTATGGACAGAAATCCATGTTGTGATACATTTCCTGAATTGATGCGATAATGATAAATAGAACAATATGTTTATAACAGTAATGTGCTCCACAGTTTATAACAGTAATGTGCTCCACAGTTTATAACAGTAATGTGCTCCACAGTTTATAACAGTAATGTGCTCCACAGTTTATAACAGTAATGTGCTCCACAGTTTGTAACAGTAATGTGCTCCACAGTTTGTAACAGTAATGTGCTCCACAGTTTATAACAGTAATGTGCTCCACAGTTTATAACAGTAATGTGCTCCACAGTTTATAACAGTAATGTGCTCCACAGTTTTTCCTTATACTGCTACTACTCATTTGATGGTTGTAGCCATCAATTGTCTCATTTATAATCACCCATTTTAGCAAACTTTTAGCAAACTTTTCTCTGGTATCAACTACTTATCGTAATGAACAATATCAGCAAAATGCCTGTGATAAGTGATCGTATCGTTGATCGTTTTCAGTTTATCGTCCCAGCTCTAGTACGTGCATCTGATCCGAGAAATATGATACTGGCTCGGGACACTGTGATCTGTGATGTGTAAAAAAAGATGTGGGAGAGCCCTGTGAGTGGTTCCAGTGAGCAGGCTGTGTGACGGCGCCCCCCTGTGTTCTCCAGGTGAAGTGTAATGAGCAGCCCAACAGGGTGGAGATCTATGAGAAGACTGTGGAGGTGCTGGAACCAGAGGTCACCAAGCTCATGAAGTTCATGTACTTTCAGGTGAGAGACGAATAAACAACGTAATGAATGTATGAATGTATCGTATTTGAATTGGAACTCTGTCAGTCAATCATATCCTTGTCCCTTGAATTAAATAATGAATGAATGAACAAATGAGTCCTATATATATCTGAGAACCTCTCTTCTCTCTGTCGTCTCCTTTTCCCCTGTCCTCCCCTGCAGCGTAAGGCCATCGAGCGTTTCTGCGGGGAGGTGAAGCGTCTCTGCCACGCTGAGCGGAGGAAGGACTTCGTCTCTGAAGCCTACCTCCTCACCCTGGGCAAGTTCATCAACATGTTCGCTGTGCTCGACGAACTCAAGAACATGAAGTGCAGCGTCAAGAACGACCACTCTGCCTATAAAAGGTACGAAGGGAAGACAGACACAATGTTGGGATGCATCTCAATAGCCTGCAGTGGCTTCCTCTCCCTATCACCTCTCCTATACCTGCACTGATCCTGAAAACACAGGCATTTGATTTCACCTGTCTAGTTCCTTCACATCAGCTTACATAAAGCAAAAGGGACAGAATGAAGGGCTAATTTACCCCACTATTGAGATGTACCCAATTGACTCAGGTTAACAGAATCTGTGAGGTGTGACTACAGAATTAGATATGTGGTAATATTTGTGTCTGCAGGGCAGCTCAGTTCCTGAGGAAGATGGCTGACCCTCAGTCCATCCAGGAGTCACAGAACCTCTCTATGTTTCTAGCCAATCACAACAGGATTACTCAGGTGTGTGTTTGTGTGTGTGCGTGTTGTGCAGCAGCAGTAATAGTGTGTATATTTCTCTCTGTAGTGTCTGCTGCAGTAGTAATAGTGTGTATATTTCTCTGTAGTGTCTGCTGCAGTAGTAATAGTGTGTATATTTCTCTCTGTAGTGTCTGCTGCAGTAGTAATAGTGTGTATATTTCTCTCTGTAGTGTCTGCAGCAGTAGTAATACTGTGTATATTTCTCTGTAGTGTCTGCTGCAGTAGTAATAGTGTGTATATTTCTCTCTGTAGTGTCTGCTGCAGTTGTAATAGTGTGTTTATTTCTCTCTGTAGTGTCTGCTGCAGTAGTAATAGTGTGTATATTTCTCTGTAGTGTCTGCTGCAGTAGTAATAGTGTGTATATTTCTCTCTGTAGTGTCTGCTGCAGTAGTAATAGTGTGTATATTTCTCTCTGTAGTGTCTGCTGCAGTAGTAATAGTGTGTGTATTTCTCTGTAGTGTCTGCAGCAGCAGTTGGAGGTGATTCCTGGCTATGAGGAGTTGTTAGCAGACATTGTCAACATCAGTGTTGATTACTATGAGAACAAAATGTACCTGACACCCAGCGAGAAACACATGCTGCTCAAGGTAAGAGCCTCATCTAACTCTCTGTCTTACCTGCCTTTCTCTAGATACCTGTCTCTGTCTGGATCTTAACTACCTGCCTTTCTCTAGATACCTGCCTCTGTCTGGATCTTAACTACCTGCCTTTCTCTAGATACCTGCCTCTGTCTGGATCGTAACTACCTGCCTTTCTCTAGATACCTGTCTCTGTCTGGACCTTAACAACCTGCCTTTCTCTAGATACCCGTCTCTGTCTGGATCTTAACTACCTGCCTTTCTCTAGATACCTGCCTCTGTCTGGATCGTAACTACCTGCCTTTCTCTAGATACCTGTCTCTGTCTGGACCTTAACTACCTGCCTTTCTCTAGATACCTGTCTCTGTCTGGATCTTAACTAACTGCCTTTCTCTAGATACCTGCCTCTGTCTGGATATTAACTACCTGCCTTTCTCTAGATACCTGCCTCTGTCTGGATCTTAACTACCTGCCTTTCTCTAGATACCTGTTTCTGTCTGGACCTTAACTACCTGCCTTTCTCTAGATACCTGTTTCTGTCTGGACCTTAACTACCTGCCTTTCTCTAGATACCTGTTTCTGTCTGGATCTTAACTACCTGCCTCTGTCTAGATCTTAACTACCTGCCTTTCTCTAGATACCTGTTTCTGTCTGGACCTTAACTACCTGCCTTTCTCTAGATATCTGTTTCTGTCTGGACCTTAACTACCTGCCTCTGTCTGGATCTTAACTACCTGCCTTTCTCTAGATACCTGTTTCTGTCTGGACCTTAACTACCTGCCTTTCTCTAGATACCTGTTTCTGTCTGGACCTTAACTACCTGCCTCTGTCTAGATCTTAACTGCCTGTCAGGTGATGGGTTTGTGTAATATCCCACTCTGTGTGTGTGTGTGTCAGGTGATGGGTTTTGGTCTCTATCTGATGGACGGTAACGTCAGTAACATCTACAAACTAGACGCCAAGAAGAGGATCAACCTGGGAAAGATCGACAAGTTCTTCAAGGTTGGTGTGTGTGTGTGTGTGTGTGTGTGTGTGTGTGTGTGTGTGTGCGCGCTCTCCACACCAAAGTAGCCATCTATCTTTTCCTTGTGGCCATGTCAGTACTTTAACACCAATATGTTATTATTGGATCACACATCCTGACTGAAGCCCTGTCTGTCTCTGTCTGTGTGTCTTGTTTGATGCCTCAGCTGCAGGTGGTGCCTCTGTTTGGAGATATGCAGATAGAACTATCACGTTACATAGAGACCAGCGCCCACTACGAGGAGAACAAGTCCAAGTAAGAACATCAGCCATCTTTAAACTGACAAACTCTGAAAACTCAGACATTTAACAAGTCTTAAACCCCAGCCTCTACCCCACAGGTGTCAAACTCATCCCCAGCCTCTACCCCACAGGTGTCAAACTCAACCCCAGCCTCTACCCCACAGGTGTCAAACTCACCCCCAGCCTCTAACCCACAGGTGTCAAACTCAACCCCAGCCCCTACCCCACAGGTGTCTAACTCAACCCCAGCCTCTACCTCACAGGTGTCAAACTCAACCCCAGCCTCTACCCCACTGGTGTCAAACTCAACCCCAGTCCCTTAATTGGTTAGTTAGGAACTCCCCACACCTGGTTGTCTAGGTCTTAATTGGTTTGTTAGGAACTCCCCACACCTGGTTGTCTAGGTCTTAATTGGTTAGTTAGGAGCTCCCCACACCTGGTTGTCTAGGTCTTAATTGGTTTGTTAGGAACTCCCCACACCTGGTTGTCTAGGTCTTAATTGGTTAGTTAGGAACTCTCCACACCTGGTTGTCTAGGTCTTAATTGGTTTGTTAGGAACTCCCCACACCTGGTTGTCTAGGTCTTAATTGGTTTGTTAGGAACTCCCCACACCTGGTTGTCTAGGTCTTAATTGGTTAGTTAGGAACTCCCCACACCAGGTTGTCTAGGTCTTAATTGGTTTGTTAGGAACTCCCCACACCTGGTTGTCTAGGTCTTAATTGGTTAGTTAGGAACTCTCCACACCTGGTTGTCTAGGTCTTAATTGGTTAGTTAGGAACTCCCCACACCTGGTTGTTTAGGTCTTAATTGGTTAGGTAGGAACTCCCCACACCTGGTTGTCTAGGTCTTAATTGGTTAGTTAGGAACTCCCCACACCTGGTTGTCTAGGTCTTAATTGGTTAGTTAGGAACTCCCCACACCTGGTTAGGTCTTATTTGGTTAGTTAGGAACTCTCCACACCTGGTTGTCTAGATCTTATTTGGATACCTAGTGAAGGAAATAGCAAAAATCAGCATATACTCAGCCCTCTCCTATCCCCTGACTCTCCTATAGGTGGATGTGTACCCAGAGCTTCACTTCCCCCAGTACAACCTGTGTGAACCCTGACCTCTGACCTCTCTCCTACAGGTGGACGAGTACCCAGAGCTCCATCTCTCCCCAGTACAACCTGTGTGAACCCTGACCTCTGACTTCTCTCCTACAGGTGGATTTGTACCCAGAGCTTCACCTCCCCAGTACAACCTGTGTGAACCCTGACCTCTGACCTCTCTCCTACAGGTGGACGAGTACCCAGAGCTCCATCTCTCCCCAGTACAACCTGTGTGAACCCTGACCTCTGACCTCTCTCCTACAGGTGGACGAGTACCCAGAGCTCCATCTCTCCCCAGTACAACCTGTTTTGAACCCTGACCTCCGACTTCTCTCCTACAGGTGGATTTGTACCCAGAGCTTCACCTCCCCAGTACAACCTGTGTGAACCCTGACCTCTGACCTCTCTCCTACAGGTGGACGAGTACCCAGAGCTCCATCTCTCCCCAGTACAACCTGTGTGAACCCTGACCTCTGACTTCTCTCCTACAGGTGGATTTGTACCCAGAGCTTCACCTCCCCAGTACAACCTGTGTGAACCCTGACCTCTGACCTCTCTCCTACAGGTGGACGAGTACCCAGAGCTCCATCTCTCCCCAGTACAACCTGTGTGAACCCTGACCTCTGACCTCTCTCCTACAGGTGGACGTGTACCCAGAGCTCCATCTCTCCCCAGTACAACCTGTGTGAACCCTGACCTCTGACCTCTCTCCCACAGGTGGACGTGTACCCAGAGCTCCATCTCTCCCCAGTACAACCTGTGTGAGCAGATGGTTCAGATTCGTGATGACCACATCCGGTTCATCTCTGAGCTGGCTCGCTACAGTAACAGTGAGGTAGTGACCGGGTCAGGCCTGGACAGTCACAAGTCAGACGAGGAGTACAGGGAACTGTTTGACCTGGCACTCAGAGGGTTACAGCTGCTGTCCAAGTGGAGCACACACGTCATGGAAGTGGTGAGTAGGGGAACGGGGTGTGTGTGTGTGCGTGGTTTATGTTAAGAAGGGGACGTGTGTAGTCCGTGCTTGGTCCCATATATTTTTACTTCTTTATTGTAATGAATTAAGTCATTACATTTCTACCAGGTCCTGTGATTTTCAGTTTACTCTGACACCATATTCTCTCTCTCAGTACTCGTGGAAGCTGGTCCACCCAACAGATAAGTTCTGTAACAAGGACTGTCCTGGCACAGCGGAGGAGTATGAGAGAGCTACACGTTACAACTACACCTCAGAGGAGAAGTTTGCCCTGGTCGAGGTCATCGCCATGATCAAGGGACTGCAGGTCAGAAACACACACTGTACCTACAGAGAGCTTTGTCATGACATCGTTGGGACGCTTACAGAATAGTAACATAGCATCGTTTCACCACCGTGGGTCTACTTTGGTGTTGAGGATGGTATCTGCGTTGTAGGTGTTGATGGGTCGTATGGAGAGCGTATTCAACCAGGCCATAAGGAACACCATCTATGCAGCCCTGCAGGACTTTGCCCAGATGACCCTCAGAGAGCCTCTACGTCAGGCCGTACGCAAGAAGAAGAACGTTCTCATCAGGTACCATACTGGCTGCACTCATTCTTGTTCAACTGTTAACATATTTCAGAGAGAACCTCTTAAGAGGTACTGTAGCATCTTGTTATCTGGTCTTGATGAAATACACCTTGAAAAAAAGGCTCAAGTCCCCTCAAAGGCTCAAGTGTGCGTACGGCACAATTTTCACTGTTTGCTAGATACAGAAGAACCATGGACCTTCCACCGTTAGCTAGGCTGCTTCCTAAATGGCCCCCTATACCTATGGCCCTGGTCAAAAGTAGTGCACTATATAGGGAATAGGGTGCAATTTGGGACATACCGATAGTCATTCTCTATAATGCTAATTCTCTGATAACCTTCTGTCTCTCTCTAGTGTCCTGCAGGCGATCCGTAAGACCATCTGTGACTGGGAGGGGGCTCGGGAGCCTCCCAATGACCCTTGTCTCAGGGGGGAGAAGGACCCCAAGGGAGGGTTTGACATCAAGGTGCCCCGCAGAGCTGTGGGACCCTCGAGCACACAGGTACACCAGGGTAGAGGGGGAAGGGTAACAGAGGTCTAGGGGAATTAGGAAGAGACTGATGTGACTCGGGGATGGAGGCTGTAGGGACAGGATCAAGTACAGGAACTTTGTAAGGGAATGGACTATTTAGACGTTTCTCTCTCTCCCTGCCTCGCTAGCTGTACATGGTTCGTACCATGCTGGAGTCGTTGATAGCTGATAAGAGTGGTTCTAAGAAGACTCTACGCAGCAGTCTGGATGGACCCATAGTACTGGCTATAGAAGACTTCCACAAACACTCCTTCTTCTTCACACACCTGCTCAACTTCAGCGGTATGTACACACACACACACACACACACACACACACACCAACCATTCAATTGATCACCTCCATAATATCATGTTATTTATCTCCTGTTATAATATAATGTTATTTATCTCCTGTTATAATATCATGTTATTTATCTCCTGTTATAATATCATGTTATTTATCTCCTGTTATAATATCATGTTATTTATCTCCTGTTATAATATCATGTTATTTATATCCTGTTATAATATCATGTTATTTATCTCCTGTTATAATATCATGTTATTTATATCCTGTTATAATATCATGTTATTTATATCCTGTTATAATATCATGTTATTTATATCCTGTTATAATATCATGTTATTCCCCTCCTGTCCTGTATTGGTGTCATGTTATTCCCCTCCCGTCCTGTAGAGGTGCTGCAGCACTGCAGTGACCTGTCTAAGCTGTGGTTCAGGGATTTGCAGGGATTTGTAGTTTTGCTTGATGTCTACTTTGATGCTAAATAGCACTTTTGAATGTGAGAGTAAATAGAGCTGAGTATATTGATAAAAGTCACCTTGATCAAGAGAGACACATGGTTATCAAGACTTCACGTCAGGGTAAGCCGACACGAAACACAGACCTTTCTTTAAGTGTTTCTACAATTCCCTATGGGCAAAATTAATGGTGGAAAAACAATTGGAACCATTTCCTTGTTAGACCGCTAGGTTTTATGGGTATTATGACACCTCCACTGTGGAGCACTATAGTAATATGTTGTAATTTCTCCTCCCATCCTGTGGTAGCGCTGTAGCACTGCTGTGACCTGTCTCAGCTGTGGTTCAGAGAGTTCTTCCTGGAGTAATAATATAATAATATCATGTTATTCCCCTCCTGTCCTGTAGAGGTGCTGCAGCACTGCTGTGCCCTGTCTCAGCTGTGGTTCAGAGAGTTCTTCCTCTAGTAATAATATAATAATATCATGTTATTCCCCTCCTGTCCTGTAGAGGTGCTGCAGCACTGCTGTGCCCTGTCTCAGCTGTGGTTCAGAGAGTTCTTCCTCTAGTAATAATATAATAATATCATGTTATTCCCCTCCCGTCCTGTAGAGGTGCTGTAGCACTGCTGTGCCCTGTCTCAGCTGTGGTTCAGAGAGTTCTTCCTCTAGTAATAATATAATAATATCATGTTATTCCCTTCCTGTCCTCCAGAGGCGCTGCAGCACTGCTGTGACCTGTCTCAGCTGTGGTTCAGAGAGTTCTTCCTGGAGCTGACCATGGGGCGCAGGATCCAGTTCCCCATCGAGATGTCCATGCCCTGGATCCTCACAGACCACATACTGGAGACCAAGGAGCCATCCATGATGGAGTAAGACACTGTTTAGACCACTGTGTGTGTGTGTGTGTGTGTGTGCAGGTGAGGGAGAGGAACAGACAAGAGTAGAGGGAGATGGAGGGTGAGGGACAGATATTGTCTCTCTGTTGTCATTGTGTCCATGCTGAGTCTGAGTGTGTTTGTGCCTGATGATGACATCCTGTTTCTCCCAGGTATGTGTTGTACCCTCTGGACCTCTACAATGACAGTGGCTACTACGCTCTGACCAAGTTCAAGAAACAGTTCCTCTACGATGAGATAGAGGCTGAGGTAAACTAGCACGAAACAAAGATGGCCGCCTCAGAAATTATAAAATGACAAGTAATTTATCACCGATCCCCACAAGAGTAGTGAGTTAGGGATTCTGCTTTTTCCTACAGGTGAACCTGTGCTTCGATCAGTTTGTCTACAAGCTGGCTGATCAGATATTTGCCTACTACAAAGCCATGTCTGGAAGGTAAGAGACGGCTGGAGACACCACAGTAAACAGATACAAGACTGAATCATGTTGTTGAGGGGGTTAAATCAACCAGTGAAGGATGTTGTTGAGGGGGTTAAATCAACCAGTGAAGGATGTTGTTGAGGGGGTTAAATCAAGCAGTGAAGGATGTTGTTGTGTGTTTTGCTCCGCAGTGTCCTCCTGGACAAGCGTTTCAGGGCAGAGTGTAAAAACTATGGTGTGATCATCCCCTATCCCCCCTCCAACCGTTATGAGACCCTGCTCAAACAGAGACACGTACAGGTAGGTCTGTCGTACACCACCCTGGGTGACCACATGTCCGTGATTATTTGGGACAGTCCCGCTTCTTGTCCCGCGTCCAAGAAATCATATCCCACATTTTATTAACAAATTAAAACACCACAAATGTTGAAAGGTTGATTTGTCCCGTATTTCAGTCAGACTTCCTATTGATTTGATGAGAATTGACATTCCAGCCTGTCTCTCTTGCAGTCACGTTGCCCTTATGACAAGATATTATATGAGAAGGACGGGGGGGGGGGGGGGGGGGGGGTGTTAAACACTTCTCCAATCATTGATGAGATCTGATATTCTACTACTTACACAAAGCATGTGTCTAACGACGAGCTAGACAAGTAAGTCAAGGGCAGTATTAGACTGAAAGATTTACTCTATTTACACTGGTGTTTGTTCTTCACTGGTTGCCCTTTTCTTGGGGCAACAATTCACAAATCTTGCTGCTGTGATGTCACACTGTGCTATTTCACTCAGTAGATACTGGAGTTTATCAACATCGGGTTTGTGGGTCTGCGTAATCTGAGGGAAATCTGTGTCTCTAATATGGTCATACATTTGGCAGGAGGTTAGGAAGTGCAGCTCAGTTTCCACCTCATTTTCTGGGCTTTCTCAAAAGCACGGCTATGCTCACTGAGTCTGTACATAGCCAAAGCTTTCCTTATTTTGGGTCAGTCACAGTGGTCAGGTATTCTGCCACTGTGTACTCCCTGTTTAGGGCCAAATACCATTCTAGTTGGCTCTGTTTTGTTGTTAACTACTTGACACATTGGAAAGAATTATCTTTTTGTTTTCTCATGATTTGGTTGGGTCTAATAGTGTTGCTGTTCTGAGGCTTATGAATAGCCCCAGTACCAGCTTGCTTAGGGGACTCTTCTCCAGGTTCATCTCTCTGTAGG
>NC_034188.2:16214507-16216162 GCF_002021735.2 Oncorhynchus kisutch | reverse complement strand
CTGATACTGCCTCTCCCTCTGATACTGCCTCTCCCTCTGATACTGCCTCTCCCTCTGATACTTCCTCCCCTCTCTTATTACTTCTTCCCCCTTGATACTGCCCTCCCTCTGATACTTCCCCCCCTCTCACTCTGATACTGCCTCTCCCTCTCCCTCTGATACTGCCTCTCCCTCTGATACTGCCTCTCCCTCTGATACTGCACTCTCCTCTCACTCTGATACTGCCTCTCCCTCTCCCTCTGATACTGCCTCTCCCTCTGATACTGCCTCTCCCTCTGATACTGCCTCTCCCTCTGATACTGCCTCTCCCTCTGATACTGCCTCTCCCTCTGATACTGCCTCTCCCTCTGATACTGCCTCTCCCTCTGATACTGCCTCTCCCTCTGATACTGCCTCTCCCTCTGATACTGCCTCTCCCTCTGATACTGCCTCTCCCTCTGATACTGCCTCTCCCTCTGATACTGCCTCTCCCTCTGATACTGCCTCTCCCTCTGATACTGGCCTCTCCCTCTGATACTGCCCTCTCCCTCTGCTCCTCCTCTGATACTGCCTCTCCCTCTGATACTGCCTCTCCCTCTGATACTGCCTCTCCCTCTGATACTTCCTCTCCCTCTGATACTTCCTCTCCCTCTGATACTTCCTCCCCCTCTCCCTCTGATACTGCCTCTCCTACTGATACTGCCTCTCCCTCTGATACTGCCTCTCCCTCTGATACTGCCTCTCCCTCTGATACTTCTTCCCCCTCTGATACTGCCTCTCCCTCTGATACTTCCTCCCCCTCTCACTCTGATACTGCCTCTCCCTCTCATACTTCCTCTCCTCTCATACTTCCTCTCCCTCTCATACTCCTCTCCCTCTCATACTTCCTCTCCCTCTGATACTTCCTCTCCCTCTGATACTTCCTCTCCCTCTGATACTTCCTCTCCCTCTGATACTGCCTCTCCCTCTGATACTGCCTCTCCCTCTGATACTTCCTCCCCCTCTCCCTCTGATACTTCCTCCCCCTCTCCCTCTGATACTTCCTCTCCCTCTGATACTGCCTCTCCCTCTGATACTTCCTCTCCCTCTGATACTGCCTCTCCCTCTGATACTTCTTCCCCCTCTCCCTCTGATACTTCCTCACCCTCTGATACTTCCTCCCCCTCTCCCTCTGATACTTCCTCTCCCTCTGACACTTCCTCCCCCTCTGATACTTCTTCCCCCTCTCCCTCTGATACTTCCTCTCCCTCTGATACTGCCTCTCCCTCTGATACCCCCTCTCCCTCTGATACTGCCTCTCCCTCTGATTCTTCCTCTCCTTCTGATACTTCCTCCCCCTCTCCCTCTGATACTTCCTCTCCCTCTGATACTTCCTCCCCCTCTCCCTCTGATACTTCCTCTCCCTCTGATACTTCCTCTCCCTCTGACACTTCCTCCCCCTCTTCTCTTCCCTACTTAGTTGCAGGGCACTATCCTGCAGTATGTGAAGACTCTGATCGAGGTGATGCCTAAGATCTGTCGCCTGCCGCGCCACGAGTACGGATCCCCAGGTCAGTTCATTGTAGAGGAGAGGTAGTTCAGTGGACCCACAGCAAATGTCTAGGCTTTAGCTCAGAGGGCTAAACACAGGCATGACTCGTACAGACAACCCAGGTTTGAAACCCGGTCAGTCCCAG
>NC_034188.2:16177007-16209507 GCF_002021735.2 Oncorhynchus kisutch | reverse complement strand
TAATGAGTATAACACCTCCCTCCCATCACCACTAACTACCCCATGTAGTATACAGGAGAGATGTTGGCTGGTGTTCAGTGTCACCTCTCCCTCCCTCTGTCTGTGTGTGTGTGTTAACCACAGTCCCAGGAGGAGGTGTGTGACCTGCTTCATGCAGCCCCCTTCCAGAACATCCTCCCCAGGGTCTACATCAAAGGTATGTGATACAGGTCCAGGAGTGTGGATCCTGATTGAGAACAAGGTGGATGGGTGGGATAAGGAGGTCAATATTATGCATATCTGACTGATGTGTGTGTGTAGAGGGGGAGCGTCTGGAAGTCAGGATGAAGAGGCTGGAGGCTAAGTATGCTCCACTCCATCTGGTGCCCCTCATCGAGAGGCTGGGGACCCCTCAGGTGAGCTCTACCTGCTTGTCATCACCATCCACACATCATCACCTGGCTCTCTGTCCTGACCCACAGACAGTTTCCACAATCTTGGTTTGAAATGTAGAAATTTGTAAGGGGAGCCATATTGGCACCAAAGTTCCAAAACAATTAAACTTTCCCTATTTTATCTGCTCCACCTTACTCCCTGTTCTCCTTCCTTCCTCTCTTAATGTTTCCTTTCCTCCTCTTTTTCAGCAAATAGCTATAGCCCGTGAGGGGGATCTGTTGACCAAGGAGCGTCTTTGCTGTGGCCTGTCCATGTTCGAGGTGATCCTTACAAGGATCCGTAGTTTCCTGCAGGACGCCGTGTGGCGAGGCCCGCCTCCCACCAATGGCGTGATGCATGTGGACGAGTGTATGGAATTCCACCGCCTATGGAGCGCCATGCAGTTTGTTTACTGCATACCCGTCGGCACTCACGAGTTCACCGCAGAGTGAGTTACGGTAGAGGGCATGGCAGCGTACTCACACACACAGTAAGGAGTGAGTTACTGTAGAGGGCATGGCAGCGTACTCACACACACAGTAAGGAGTGAGTTACTGTAGAAGGCATGGCAGCGTACTCACACAGTAGGGAGTGAGTTACTGTAGAAGGCATGGCAGTGTACTCACACACACAGTAAGGAGTGAGTTACTGTAGAGGGCATGGCAGTGTACTCACACACACAGTAAGGAGTGACTTACTGTAGAGGGCATGGCAGCGTACTCACACACACAGTAAGGAGTGAGTTACTGTAGAGGGCATGGCAGCATACTCACACACACAGTAAGGAGTGAGTTACTGTAGAAGGCATGGCAGCGTACTCACACACACAGTAAGGAGTGAGTTACTGTAGAGGGCATGGCAGCGTACTCACACACACAGTAAGGAGTGAGTTACTGTAGAGGGCATGGCAGCGTACTCACACACACAGTAAGGAGTGAGTTACTGTAGAGGGCATGGCAGCGTACTCACACACACAGTAAGGAGTGAGTTACTGTAGAGGGCATGGCAGCGTACTCACACACACAGTAAGGAGTGAGTTACTGTAGAAGGCATGGCAGCGTACTCACACACACAGTAAGGAGTGAGTTACTGTAGAAGGCATGGCAGCGTACTCACACACACAGTAAGGAGTGAGTTACTGTAGAAGGCATGGCAGCGTACTCACACACACAGTAAGGAGTGAGTTACTGTAGAGGGCATGGCAGCGTACTCACACAGTAAGGAGTGACTTACTGTAGAGGGCATGGCAGCGTACTCACACAGTAAGGAGTGACTTACTGTAGAGGGCATGGCAGCGTACTCACACACACAGTAAGGAGTGAGTTACTGTAGGGGGCATGGCAGCGTACTCACACACACAGTAAGGAGTGTGTTACTGTAGAGGGCATGGCAGCGTACTCACACACACAGTAAGGAGTGAGTTACTGTAGAGGGCATGGCAGCGTACTCACACACACAGTAAGGACTGAGTTACTGTAGAGGGCATGGCAGCGTACTCACACAGTAAGTAGTGAGTTACTGTAGAGGGCATGGCAGCGTACTCACACACACAGTAAGGAGTGAGTTACTGTAGAAGGCATGGCAGCGTACTCACACACACAGTAAGGAGTGAGTTACTGTAGAGGGCATGGCAGCGTACTCACACAGTAAGGAGTGACTTACTGTAGAGGGCATGGCAGCGTACTCACACACACAGTAAGGAGTGAGTTACTGTAGGGGGCATGGCAGCGTACTCACACACACAGTAAGGAGTGTGTTACTGTAGAGGGCATGGCAGCGTACTCACACACACAGTAAGGAGTGAGTTACTGTAGAGGGCATGGCAGCGTACTCACACACACAGTAAGGACTGAGTTACTGTAGAGGGCATGGCAGCGTACTCACACAGTAAGTAGTGAGTTACTGTAGAGGGCATGGCAGCGTACTCACACACACAGTAAGGAGTGAGTTACTGTAGAAGGCATGGCAGCGTACTCACACACACAGTAAGGAGTGAGTTACTGTAGAGGGCATGGCAGCGTACTCACACACACAGTAAAGAGTGAGTTACTGTAGAGGGCATGGCAGCGTACTCACACACACAGTAAGGAGTGAGTTACTGTGGAGGGCATGGCAGCATACTCACACAGTAAGGAGTGACTTACTGTAGAGGGCATGGCAGTGTACTCACACACACAGTAAGGAGTGACTTACTGTAGAGGGCATGGCAGCGTACTCACACACACAGTAAGGAGTGAGTTACTGTAGAGGGCATGGCAGCGTACTCACACACACAGTAAGGAGTGAGTTACTGTAGAGGGCATGGCAGTGTACTCACACACACAGTAAGGAGTGACTTACTGTAGAAGGCATGGCAGCGTACTCACACACACAGTAAGGAGTGAGTTACTGTAGGGGGCATGGCAGTGTTGTGTCTTTGGCTATGCCGGGTTAAGTGATATGACATGCTATTCTATAAAATAATTTATCTGTAATTAATATGACCTGATTGAGCTAATCATGTAAATATAATTAACTAGAGAGTCGGGGCACCACAAAATAATATTTATAGAGCTGTTATCTTCTGAATAAACTCTTAAAGACCTAGTAATAGTTTACATCAATAGCAGTCAATATTAATCATCACCTTAATTCAGTCTCGTCTGAAAGTTGGAAATTCTTGGTTATCTTCACAAACCCTGGCTAACAAGTTGAATCAGCAATACAAAATTGGGTTTAATTATTTATTTACTAAATACCTAACTAATCACACAGAATTAATCATAACTTGATTACAAATTAAAGGAAAACATAAAGGAAAACGTCCATTTGGAAAAGGAAAATGGAATAAATATTTACTCTGAGCTGCGCTTCAGTAGGTTGGTGGTAGATGGAAGGCCGTGCTGCCAAACCGAGTCCTTTGTCCTTTGAAGAATGTCTCTGGTGGTCAATTGTTACTTTGTAGTAACTTTGTTGTGTGATAGATGGGATACTCTTGTCTGTTCCTTCCTAACCCTCGTTTGCAGCTGCTGTTGCTAACTCAACGGCTCGGAGGTATCACTTCTGGAGTGAATAAGAGTTCAAAGTTCATACCATTCGCAACCAAAGCTCACGCTGATGTTGGTTTCATTCTGTAGTTATTATCTGAACCATTCTGACATCGGACCGTCGTCCTCACATCCTCGGAACAGGAGGTTACATTTTCGTCAAGGCTTTATATAGTGGAGCGAGAAGGGTGTCTCTGAAAAGTTTTATAACCCATGACTCTTCACAGGGGCGGGCCACTGATTGAGCAGAGCCCTAACCTTATGAAAACCCAATTCTCACATTTTCGAAGCTAAAATCACATTTCATCCCATCACGAATAATTTCAAATTCAAACATTTAAATTGAACAACAATTCAATGTGAATCTGATAACTCTGATGTGTAGACTTTCCACTGTAGCATTTTATGTCATCTTATCATTGATGAGAATGTCTCAGATGACAACTGAACTGACATCATATTCATTAAGTACCTCCACATATGTTCAATTGGTCGGATTACCAGAATATTGTTCATTTCCCCCCACCTTCTGATGTTCCCAGAATCTTTATGTTAACCAAGGGGTTTTCAAATGTAACATTAGTAGGGTAGAGAGAGGAAAAAGGTGTTTAGAGGTATTTATGACTGTCATAAACCTACCCCCAGGCCAACATCATGACAGCAGCTTACTCACACTGTAAGGAGTGAGTTACTGTAGGGGGCATGGCAGCGTACTCACACAGTAGGGAGTGAGTTACTGTAGGGGGCATGGCAGCGTACTCACACTGTAAGGAGTGAGTTACTGTAGGGGGCATGGCAGCGTACTCACACTGTAAGGAGTGAGTTACTGTAGGGGGCATGGCAGCGTACTCACACAGTAGGGAGTGAGTTACTGTAGGGGGCATGGCAGCGTACTCACACTGTAAGGAGTGAGTTACTGTAGAGGGCATGGCAGCGTACTCATACTGTAAGGAGTGTGTTACTGTAGGGGGCATGCAGCGTACTCACACTGTAAGGAGTGAGTTACTGTAGAGGGCATGGCAGCGTACTCACACTGTAAGGAGTGAGTTACTGTAGAGGGCATGGCAGCGTACTCACACTGTAAGGAGTGAGTTACTGTAGGGGGCATGGCAGCGTACTCACACTGTAAGGAGTGAGTTACTGTAGAGGGCATGGCAGCGTACTCACACTGTAAGGAGTGAGTTACTGTAGGGGGCATGGCAGCGTACTCACACTGTAAGGAGTGAGTTACTGTAGGGGGCATGGCAGCGTACTCACACTGTAAGGAGTGAGTTACTGTAGGGGGCATGGCAGCGTACTCACACTGTAAGGAGTGAGTTACTGTAGGGGGCATGGCAGCGTACTCACACTGTAAGGAGTGAGTTACTGTAGGGGGCATGGCAGCGTACTCACACTGTAAGGAGTGAGTTACTGTAGGGGGCATGGCAGCGTACTCATACTGTAAGGAGTGAGTTACTGTAGAGGGCATGGCAGCGTACTCACACTGTAAGGAGTGAGTTACTGTAGAGGGCATGGCAGCGTACTCACACTGTAAGGAGTGAGTTACTGTAGGGGGCATGGCAGCGTACTCACACTGTAAGGAGTGAGTTACTGTAGGGGGCATGGCAGCGTACTCATACTGTAAGGAGTGAGTTACTGTAGAGGGCATGGCAGCGTACTCACACTGTAAGGAGTGTGTTACTGTAGGGGGCATGGCAGCGTACTCACACAGTAGGGAGTGAGTTACTGTAGGGGGCATGGCAGCGTACTCACACAGTAGGGAGTGAGTTACTGTAGAGGGCATGGCAGCGTACTCACACTGTAAGGAGTGTGTTACTGTAATCCTCTCAGGGCTGTTTAGTGCACATGCACAGTAGTAGATAAAGCAATCACTATCCCATCAACTGAGCTTGATTTGTAAAGCGTTTTCTACAAATACAAAGTACTTATTAAGTTCCTGTATGTATCCTCTGCAGGCAGTGTTTTGGTGACGGGCTGAACTGGGCAGGCTGTTCCATCATCGTGCTGTTGGGTCAGCAGCGCCGCTTCGACCTGTTTGACTTCTGCTACCACCTGCTCAAGGTGCAGAGGCAGGACAGCAAGGATGAGATCATCAAGAACGTGGTGGGTACCCACTGACGCTATGCACACATCTACTTTGTTTTAACCAGCATGCTAACACAGAAGTAAGATGACAGAATGGATTAAGAGATATGTCAACTGCTGGCTATTTTTTTTATATGAGAAGAGGAAGCTCACCATCTTTATGGTGGCAAGTCCTTGGCTACTGCAATCCTAGTCTGTGATTTTAATTTTATCATTGGATTCAAACCCCATCTCTCTATCTCTCTATCTATCTATCTATCTACAGCCACTGAAGAAGATGGCTGACCGCATCAGGAAGTACCAGATCCTGAACAATGAGATCTTTGCCATCCTCAACAAGTACATGAAGGCTGTGGAGACCGATAGTTCCACTGTGGAGCATGTCCGCTGCTTCCAGCCACCTATACACCAGTCCCTGGCCACAACATGCTGAGAAGAACTCACACATGCTACAAACACACGCTACATACATGTCCCACAAACTACACATACACACACACCAACCCAAATCATCACCACACAGTCTGCCTCTCTTTGGCCTTGTACTCAGACTCTCAGAGCCTTAAGATTCCAGAGGTCTGTCTGACTGTACACCATTTTGGCACCAAATATTCCATACAAATGACATTCCAATTTGCATTCCAGAATGCAACTGTCTTGGAACTTTTCGTGTCAACATGGCGACCGTTAAAAGGTATAAATCTCGAACTGAGTTTTCTGAAGTCTGAATATTTTAGGCCCATAACCACAGTCTAGTTTTAGAGGTGTGGGTGTTTTCAGATGTTAGTTTTTCTGTTCCCAACCCATGTGACTCTCACACCCAGACTCAGCATCCCTTGTCCTGTCACTAGAGCTATATGTCACATGGATGGGCTCAGTAATACACAACTGCCAATCCTGAGTGGTTACAGATCTGCAGTAATGCCCTGCTTCCCCTCTAGTCACAATGAACAGTCTATCAGATACCTCTGAGAAACCATTTAGTGAGCATCAACAATCAACCTACATAAAAAATGATAGATATGCTGGAATAATCTCCAAAACCTCAATGCATACAAATAATCTGATTCTGAAATGACCTATAACCTGAGATTATTATTTCGTAGATGACGTACGAAAGCAAACCCAACCTCCATTTTATTGAATTGCTTCATGATGTCCACACGGGTGCTAAGTATTATAATGATACTTAATTAGACCAAAGTCATCAGTGGCATTTCCCCCCATAACATCCATAATATGATCATCACACAAGTCAAGCTGTCCATTCATTCATCCCAGAGGCTAACATGTGTGTGTGTCCCAAATGGCACCCTATTCCCTATATAGTGCACTACTTTTGACAAGCTCCTATAAGGAATAGGGTGCCATTTGAATGTAGCCCCACATCTCCCTGGACATACCCATGCTTAGTAAACCAGTGTCATAGGAGTAGTTAGCCACACCTCTTCTCTCCTCACACAACCCTACTGTTTCAAATAGCATAACAAGGACACTTGACTGCATAACAAGGACACTTGACTGCATAACAAGGACACTTGACTGCATAACAAGGACACTTGACTGCATAACAAGGACACTTGACTGCATAACAAGGACACTTGACTGCATACCAAGGACACTTGACTGCATACCAAGGACACTTGACTGCATAACAAGGACACATGACTGCTTTTCTTAGTTGCTTAATTTATTTTTCACTTATTTGGGGGGTTTTAGCCTCTGAGTATAATTTTTATTCAGTTCCATTCTCCGTTGGAAATGTCACTGTTGAACTAAAAAGAGAAGTGTTGACTGTTGTAAATGTTATTGTTTTTAATTCATTATTGATAATTACATTTTTCATCCTTGGTATAACTTTCCTCTTCTACTGAGGAGAATCCTAATCCTCACCTACTTTTAGATTTCTCTCTGTCTTGTCAGTTTATTGAACATTTTCATATTCTGTATGTGTGCTTAATACAGTGATATTGTTTACCATTTTTGAAATGATTGACAACATCTTCATCTGCACGTGTGTTTTTTTGTTTTGTTTTTCCGGAGTAAAAAAAAACGTTAGAAATAATTCTTGGTTGTCAAATAACAAAAGAGACCAGGATGACTTTACTGTATTAGATAGATTTGTTCAGAGAGTGAATGGAAGATGTTGGTAGTATCACACGACCAATCCAACTCCTGTACAGTTCATTCCCTCTATAGAAGAAGAATTAAAGCAATCAATAAGTTGCATTTTCACTGTTTAGGTACGAATTACACAGAAGAGCTGGAGAGAGGGCGATTTCCTAAATATATTCAATATTCCATATTGTTGGATTTTTTTTCTTTAGCAGTGTTATCAGTCCTTTGACCCTGTTTTTTATTCTTATGAAGGAAAGTTAATCGTTACACCCATGAAGGAGCGACCATATTTTCAGTTTTTCTTTAGCAGTGTTATCAGTCCTTTGACCCTGTTTTTTATTCTTATGAAGGAAAGTTAATCGTTACACCCATGAAGGAGCGACCATATTTTCAGTTTTTCTTTAGCAGTGTTATCAGTCCTTTGACCCTGTTTTTTATTCTTATGAAGGAAAGTTAATCGTTACACCCATGAAGGAGCGACCATATTTTCAGTTTTTCTTTAGCAGTGTTATCAGTCCTTTGACCCTGTTTTTTATTCTTATGAAGGAAAGTTAATCGTTACACCCATGAAGGAGCGACCATATTTTCAGTTTTTCTTTAGCAGTGTTATCAGTCCTTTGACCCTGTTTTTTATTCTTATGAAGGAAAGTTAATCGTTACACCCATGAAGGAGCGACCATATTTTCAGTTTTTCTTTAGCAGTGTTATCAGTCCTTTGACCCTGTTTTTTATTCTTATGAAGGAAAGTTAATCGTTACACCCATGAAGGAGCGACCATATTTTCAGTTTTTCTTTAGTAGTGTTATCAGTCCTTTGACCCTGTTTTTTATTCTTATGAAGGAAAGTTAATCGTTACACCCATGAAGGAGCGACCATATTTTCAATTTTTCTTTAGCAGTGTTATCAGTCCTTTGACCCTGTTTTTTATTCTTATGAAGGAAAGTTAATCGTTACACCCATGAAGGAGCGACCATATTTTCAGTTTTTCTTTAGCAGTGTTATCAGTCCTTTGACCCTGTTTTTTATTCTTATGAAGGAAAGTTAATCGTTACACCCATGAAGGAGCGACCATATTTTCAGTTTTTCTTTAGCAGTGTTATCAGTCCTTTGACCCTGTTTTTTATTCTTATGAAGGAAAGTTAATCGTTACACCCATGAAGGAGCGACCATATTTTCAGTTTTTCTTTAGCAGTGTTATCAGTCCTTTGACCCTGTTTTTTATTCTTATGAAGGAAAGTTAATCGTTACACCCATGAAGGAACGACCATATTTTCAGTTTGAATAAAAAAAACGAAATGAAGTTTAGTTTCCTGTAATTGTTCCAATTGTCCTTTTTTAAATGATCTTTATCCACACAACTACACCTTCATGTTCATTGAATGGGTGAATCTATTGATAAGTAAAAGTTATCAGTGCATCATTTTCCAACATGTTAGCATGACAAGAAGAGCGATATATTGTAAAGGGTACGTTTGTGATGATGATATTGTTGTACAAGTGATCATGTTTTGAGATACAAAAAAGGAGTAAAAGAGAATATAAAGATGTACAACGAATGGTCCTGCAAAAGGAAATGAAATTGCATTTCCATGAAATAAAAAATGTGTTAACTGAAAATGTACTAAGAATCATGTATGACCATGTACATTGTAACTTGAACATTAGGTATGCATTTGAAGATAGCCACAGTGTATTCGATATGTATCAGAAGTCAGTGGGCGCTGGCGGAAGTCTCGTTTCCTCTGCTGTGATTGGTTAAATTCCTGTCGTCTTTTCTCGACGTTATGACGTTGCTAGTTTTGATAGGTCAGCGGGATACCTCACGTGTTGATACTGGAGTTTTGAATTTGAATCAGTGCGTTAGAACTCTTCGTGCGTCGCTATAATTTTTAAACTAGCTACTAATTTTCGAGTGAACTATTTCGTCCAAACTTAAGCCATGTCTTTTTCAAGAGCTCCAGTGAAACGATTTAATGAAAATATCGGTAAGTTAAATAATTATTTAGCTGAGCAAACCTAGCCAACTAACGTTGCTTTCTTTGGCTTAGCTAACGTTAGCTGCTTTAAGTAATTTAGCCAGCTAATCTAACGTTAGTTAGATTAGCGCTAACGTAGCTATCCAACAATATTTAGTATACAATTGTTTACTAACTAGCTAGTTAACGTAAACGTTACTCCAATCCACCAAGCAAAGGGCAAAACAAGTCCACGTCGGTTACGGTAGTTAATTGGATACCTATGTTGATAGTCATGCCAATGCTTTTACACAGGCAGACCAATTCTGATATTTTTTTCTCTCACTTTTGACAATAATTGAGCAAAACATGAGAATTGGGCTGCTTGTGTTTTCATCATGTTTTGTACAGGCTGCGCCCCAGCACCGGGCACATATGAGCTGAAACCAGGAGAGGTGAAGGGACCTGCCTCTTTCCACCGATCAGAGCGCTTCAAACTGCTCAAAGCCAGTGGTGGTGAGTTTAACTGTCAGACAACTGAAGCTCTACTCTAAACAAAATAATTGTCATACCAAATAACTTTCAAACTTTTGACAGTAGATCTACACTACCTGTCAAGTTTTAGAACACGTCATTCAAGGGGTTTTCTTTATTTCTACTATTTTCTACATTGTAGAATAATAATGAAGACATCAGAACTATGAAATAACACATGGAATCATGTACTAACCAAAAAAGTGTTAAATAAATCAAAATATATTTTCTATACACCCGACCTAATTCAAATAGCCACCTTTTGCCTTGACAGCTTTGTACACTCTTGGCATTCTCTCAACTAGCTTCATGAGGTTGTCACCTGGAATGCATTTACATTAACAGGTGTGCCTTGTTAAATGTTGTGTAATTTCTTTCCTTAATGCGTTTGAGCCAATAAGTTGTGTTGTGACAAGGTAGGGGGGTGTACAGAATAAAGCCCTATTTGGTAAAAGACCAAGTCCATATTATGGCAATAACAGCTCAAATAAGCAAAGAGAATGACAGTTCATCATTACTTTAAGACGTGAAGGTCAGTCAATACTTAAATTTCAAGAACTATGAAAGTTTCTTCAAGTGTGGTCGCAAAAACCATCAAGTGCTATGATGAAACTGTCTCATGGGGACCGCCACAGGAAAGGAATACCCAGAGTTACATCTGCTGTAGAGGATAAGTTCATTAGAGTTACCAGCCTCAGAAATTGCAGCCCAAATGAATGCTTCACAGAGTTCAAGTAACAGACCATCTCAACATCAACTGTTCAGAGGAGACTGTGAATCAGGCCTTAATGATCGAATTGCTGCAAAGAAACACTGCTAAATGACAGCAATGAGAAGAAGAGACCTTCTTGGGCCAAGAAACACGAGCAATGAACATTAGACCAGTGGAAATTTGTCTTGTGGTCTGGAGTCCAAACTTGGCTCCAACCGCCGTGTCTTTGTGAGATGCGGTGTGGGTGACCGGATGATCTCTGCATGTGTGTTTAACATCATAAAGAATGGAGGAGGAGGTGTTATGGTGTGGGGCTGCTTTGCTGGTGACAATGTCTGTGATTTATTTAGAATTCAAGGCACACTTAACCAGCATGGTTACCACAGCATTCTGCAGCGATACGCCATCCCATCTGGTTTGCGCTTAGTTTGATTGTCATTTTATCAGCGGGACAATGACCCAACACACCTCCAGGCTGTGTAAGGGCTATTTGACCAAGAAGGAGAGTGATGGAGTGCTGCATCAGATGACCTGGCCTCCACAATCACCCGACCTCAACCTAATTGAGATGGTTTGGGATGAGTCGGACCTCAGAGTGAAGGAAAAGCAGTCAACAAGTGTTCAGCATATGTGGGAACTCCTTCAAGACTGTTGGAAAAGCATTCCAGGTGAAGCTGGTTGAGAGAATGCCAAGTGTGCAAAGCTGTCATCAAGGCAAAGGGTGGCTACTTTGAAGAATCTCAAATATAAAATATGTTTGGTTACTACATTCTGTGTTATGTCATAGTTTTGATGTCTTCCCTGTTGTGCTGCAATGTAGAAAATAGTACAAATAAAGAAAAACCATTGAATGAGTAGGCGTTCCAAAACTTTTGACCGGTAGTGTACAGCCTAGATGTTTTTACTTTCTACAGCATTGTAATTTCACAATTTTCTCTCCATTCAGCTCCTTTCATCCCACCACCATCTCCTTCTAAAGATGTTCCCATGTCACCTGTGGCTGTGCGTAGGACCATGTCTGTGGATGGCCTGGTAAGTTGGTGTTTCTTTTTTATTTTATTGAATATCAAAAAAAATACTATATAGTGCAGTGAAGCCGCTCAACAACTACACCACACCAGTCATCCAACAGACTCTCATTCAGAGCGACACACAGAAGCATCCAGGGTCAATGCCCTGCTGAAGGGCACGTTGACAGATCTCCAACCAGGCCGAAAAGCGTGAACCCGAACCCCCCCCACAGTTCCCCAATAGCTGTCCCTCAACCATTTGAGACCCCGCCCAAGAAGAAAATATACAATTCATACCATTCCCCACACCCAAGAACCCCCCGATGCACAAACAACCAAGACAATTAACTAAAGAGAAAAAAGACAGAAGAAAACAGCTAACAACACTGCAAAAAAAGGACATCAAGGACAACTAAAATCATAACAGTCCCAACTGTATATGTTTGTGTGCATGTCTGGTACTATTACATGTACAGTCGTGGCCAACAGTTATGAGAATGACAGAAATATGAATTATCACAAAGTGCTGCTTCAGTGTCTTTAGATATTTTTGTCAGATGTTACTATGGAATACTGAAGTATAATTACAAGCATAAGTGTCAAAGGTTTTATTGGCAATTACATGAAGTTGATGCAAAGAGTCAATATTTGCAGTGTTGACCCTTCTTTTTCAAGACCTCTGCAATCCGCCCTGGCATGCTGTCAATTAACTTCTGGGCCACATCCTGACTGATGGCAGCCCATTCTTGCATAATCAATGCTTGGAGTTTGTCAGAATTTGTGGGGTTTTGTTTGTCCACCCGCCTCTTGAGGATTGACCACAAGTTCTCAATGGGATTAAGGTCTGGGGAGTATCCTGGCCATGGACTCAAAATATTCATGTTTTTTTTCCCTGAGCCACTTAGTTATGACTTTTGCCTTATGGCAAGGTGCTCCATCATGCTGGAAAAGGTATTGTTCGTCACCAAACTGTTCCTGGATGGTTGGGAGAAGTTGTTCTCGGAGGTTGGGAGAAGTTGTTCTCGGAGGATGTGTTGGTACCATTCTTTATCCATGCTTGTGTTCTTAGGCAAAATTGTGAGAGCCCACTCCCTTGGCTGAGAAGCAACCCCACACATGAATGGTCTCAGAATGCTTTACTGTTGGCATGGCACAGGACTGGTGGTCGCGCTCACCTTGTCTTCTACGGACAAGCTTTTTTCCGGATGCCCCAAACAATCGGAAAGGGGATTCATCCGAGAAAATGACTTTACACCAGTCCTCAGCAGTCCAATCCCTGTACCTTTTGCAGAATATCAGTCTGTCCCTGATGTTTTTCCTGGAGAGAAGTGGCTTCTTTGCTTCCCTTCTTGACACCATGTCATCCTCCAAAAGTCTTCGCCTCACTGTGCATGCAGATGCACTGACACCTGCAGGCTGCCATTCCTGAGCAAGCTCTGTACTGGTGGTGCCTCGATCCCGCAGCTGAATCAACTTTAGGAGACGTTCCTGGCGCTTGCTGGACTTTTCTTGGGCGACCTTGAAGCCTTCTTCACAACAATTGAACCGCACTCCTTGAAGTTCTTGATGATCCAATAAATGGTTGATTTAGGTGCAATCTTACTGGCATCAATATCCTTGCCTGTGAAGCCCTTTTTTTGCAAAGCAATGATGACGGCACGTGTTTCCTTGCGGGTAACCATGATTGACAGAGGAAGAACAACCAGTCTGTTATTCGAACTCAACCAGCATGACCGAGTGATCTCCAGCGTTGTCCTCGTCAACACTCACACCTGTGTTAACGAGAGAACCACTGACATGATGTCAGCTGGTCCTTTTGTGGCAGGGCTGAAATGCAGCTGAAATGTTTTTTTGGGGGGGATTCAGTTAATTTGCATGGTATAGGGGGACTTTACAATTAATTGCAAGTCATCTGATCACTCTTCATAACATTCTGGAGTATATGCAAATTGCCATCATACAAACTGAGGCAGCAGACTTTGTGAAAATGAGTATTTGTGTCATTCTCAAAACTTTTGGCCACGACTGTATGTGTGTTCTTGTATGCGCTTATTTGAGTGAGTGTTTGTATATGCATGTGTACACCTGCACGGCATCAGCCTCAGGCAAACCGACATTAGCTGTAAAATCTCTGCCCCTCAGTGTTATTCAAACGTATATTTTAGTAAGTTGGTGTTCACATAATAAACACATCCTCCCTGGTTGGCACAGCCACATCATCAAGATAACCTTGTCAGATTTGACAGTTTACTCTAGGAACTAAATGGAAGCAAACATAATGAAACTGGGAGGGACCTACTTGAATTTGTCGAATATAAACTCTTGTTTTCCTTGCGAAACGTTTTCTGTTTGGGGAAACCGTTTCTGTTGCGAAATGTTTTGCAACTGAATCTGACTACTGGATACACCCCTGGTGCTTTAAAGGGATAGTTCAGGATTTTGTCAATGGAGCCCTTTATCTACTTCTCCAGAGTCCGATAACATAATGTTAACCATTTTTGTCGGTCCAGTATGTTCTCAACTAGCCTACCTGGTTAAATAAAGGTGAAATAAAAATAAATATAAATGAAGGAAGCCAATGCTAACTAGTGTTAGCGCAATGACTGAAATTCTACAGGAACACCTAGCCTGATAGTTTTTCCCATACTAGCTGATCCCATAGACTTAGTCATTGTGCTAACACTAGTTAGCAATAGCACTAATTCTAGTTGGCAGCTTCCTTCAAACTGAATGCATTGACGTAAAATAGTATCCATGAGTTCATCTGACTCTGGGGAAAGTAAATGAAGGGTTTCATTGACAAAATCCTGAACTGTCCCTTGAACCTTAATGTAATGGCCCTGTGCAATTCATTATTCCATTCCTCCTTCACCCAGGTTGATGGGTCCATGTCAAAGAAAGACAAGAGCGGCCAATCGATGCAGATGAAACAGCAGAAACTCCTGGAGAAAGAGGTAGCCTAGTTATACAGACTGGTTTGAGGAGAAAAAAAAAAATATTGTCTTGTCTGTCCCAATAGCATACATACATTGTCAGTGTTACCAGTTAAATGAAAATTAGTGACGAGACTTATCATGGATGTGGACTAGAGGTCGACCGATTATGAATTTTCAACGCCGACACCGATAATTGGAGGACCAATAAGCCGATACAGATTAATTGGCCGTTTTTTATTTAAAAAAATTACATTTATTTGTAATAATGACAATTACAACAATACTGAATGAACACTTATTTTAACGTAATATAATACATCAATAAAATCAATTTAGCCTCAAATAATGAAACATGTTCAATTTGGTTTAAATAATGCAACAAAAAAAGTGTTGGAGAAGAAAGTAAAAGTGCAATATGTGCCATGTAAGAAAGCTAACGTTTAAGTTCTTTGCTCAGAACATGAGAACATATGAAAGCTGGTCGTTCCTTTTAACATGAGTCTTCAATATTCCCAGGTAAGAAGTTTTAAGTTGTAGTTATTATAGGACTATTTCTCTCTTTATGATTTGTATTTCATATACCTTTGACTATTGGATGTTCTTATATGTACTTTTGTATTGCCAGTGTAACAGTATAGCTTCCGTCCCTCTTTGCTCCTTCCTGGGCTCGAACCAGGAACACAACGACAACAACCACCCTCGAGGCAGCGTTACCCATGCAGAGCAAGGGGAACAACCACTCTAAGTCTCAGAGCGAGTGACGTTTGAAACGCTATTAGCACGCACCCCGCTAACTAGCTAGTCATTTCACATCGGTTACTCCAGCCTAATCTCGGGAGTTGATAGGCTTGAAGTCATAAACAGTGCAATGCTTGAAGCATTGCGAAGAGCTGCTGGCAAAACGCACGAAAGTGCGGTTTGAATGAATGCTTACGAGCCTGCTGCTGCCTACCACTGCTCAGTCAGACTGCGCTATCAAATCATAGACTTAATTATAACATAGAAATACGAGCCGTACTTTATTAATATGGTCAAATCCGGAAACTATCATTTCGAAAACAAAACGTTTATTTCTGTGTAATACGGAACCGTTCCGTATTTTATCTAACGGAGGGCATCCCTAAGTCTAAATATTGCTGTTACATTGCAAAACCTTCAATGTTATGTCACAATTACGTAAAATTCTGGGAAATTAGTTCGCAATGAGCCAGGCTGCCCAAACTGTTGCATATACCCTGACTCTGCGTACAAAGAACGCAAATGAAGTGACACAATTTCACCTGGTTAATATTGCCTGCTTACCTTTCTTTTAGCTAAATATGCAGGTTTAAAAATATATACTACTACTGTATTGATTTTAAGAAAGGCATTGTTTATGGTTAGGTACACGTTGGAGCAACAACAGTCCTTTTTCACGAATGCGCATCGATTATATGCAACGCAGGACACGCTAGATAAACTAGTAATATCATCAACCATGTGTAGTTAACTAGTGATTTTGATTGTTTTTTTATAAGATAAGTTTAATGCTAGCTAGCAACTTACCTTGGCTTCTTACTGCATTTGCGTAACAGGCAGGCTCCTCGTGAGGCAGGTGGTTAGAGTGTTGGAGTAGTTAACCGTAAGGTTACAAGATTGAGTCCCCGAGCTGACAAGGTAAAAATCTGTCGTTCTGCCCATGAACAAGGCAGTTAACCTACCGTTCCTAGGCCGTCATTGAAATTAAGAATGTGTTCTTAACCTGTAGTGACGCCCAGCCCGTGAACGGGACCGTTATCATCTGACACTAATTAGCATAACGCAACGGACATAAATCTTCCTAGAAAATATTCCTATTCATGAAAATCACAAGTGAAATATATATTGGAACACAGATTAGCCTTTTCTTAATCACCCTGTCATCTCAGATTTTCTAAATATGCTTTACAGCCAACGCTAGACAAGCATTTGTGTAAGTTTATCATAGCATAGCATTATGCCTTGCTAGCAGCAGGAAAACTTGTCACGGAAATTAGAAAAGCAATCAAATTAAATCGTTTCCCTTTGAACTTCGGATGTTTTCACTCACCAGACTCCCAGGTAGACAGCCAAAGTTCATTTTTCCCCAAAATATTATTTTTGTAGGCGAAATGGCTCCGTTTGTTCTTCACGTTTGGCTGAGAAATCGCCTGGAAATTGCGGTCACCACAACGCCGAAAAATATTCCAAATTACCGCCATGATATCGACAGAAACATGGCAAACGTTGTTTAGAATCCATCCTCAAGGTGTTTTTCTAATATCTATTCGATAATGTATCCGTCAGGACAATTCCTTTTTCTCTAGGACCGATTGGAGTAATGGCTACCTCTGCACTTTACGTGAGAATCTCTCTCGGAGCCACCATGTGACCACTTACGCAATGTGCCCCTATACGGCTATTCTTCAACAGAAATGCATAAAACTACGTCACAATGCTGTAGACACCTTGGGGAATACGTAGAAAGCGTAAGCTCGTTGATGGTACATTCACAGCCATATAGGGAGTCATTGGAACGCAGCGCTTTCAAAACCTGGGGCACTTCCGGATTGGATTTTTCTCAGGCTTTCGCCTGCAACATCAGTTCTGTTATACTCACAGACAATATCTTTACAGGTTTGGAGACGTTAGTGTATTCTATCCAAAGCTCTCAATTATATGCATATTCTAGCATCTTGTCCTGACAAAATATCCCGTTTAAAACGGGAATGTTTTTTTTCCCCAAAAATGAAAATAATGCCCCCTAACACCGAGAGGTTACGTTCACTCGTTAAATAAAGTTGTAAAATTAAAAAACTGCAAAGTCGGCATCCAAAAATACAGATTTCCGATTGTTACGAAAACTTGAAATCGGCCATTCTGATTAATCAGTCGACCTCTAATGTGGACACAAGGTTTTCCAGTTATCACAGCTGCTGTGACCTACCTTACTGCACGCCTTATTTTCTTCCTTCAATCTGATTCACCCTGTCTCTTCCCTCCCTCCTGTAGATCCGGTCCCTGGTGCAGCAGCGCGGGGAGCAGGACAGGCGCCTGGTAACCCTGGAGGAGGAGCTGAGGAAGGTGGAGGCCAAGCTGTTGTCTGCGGTCAGGGAGAAGACTGGTCTGGCAGCTAACATCACCACCCTGGAGAGACAGCTGGCTGAGCTTAAGAAGACTAACGAGTTCCTCAAGAACAAGGTAATGTGGTGTTTGATGGTAGTCAAACGTTGGTATGCTCAACTCAATGGGTTGCTTTCCTAACAGATTTGGCCAAATGCGGAAATTAAAAGCTATTTCAATGGAGAATCTCCATTTTTAAGAATGCTTTTTAGTCTTGGACTTAATCTGTGCTTGGGAAACCGGCCCAATGTTCTTAAAGCAAAAGTCTTTAACTGCAGGGTTAGAAAGGTATAAACTGGTTATGGGTTATCTGGGTCTAGTTGACAAAACAATACTGTTATCGGGTACTATCCCCCCAACTTGTTCAATTAGAAATGTTTGCATTTTCTGTTTGTACCTTGTTTTGTAAATGTCTGATTGTGTTGTCTTCCACCAGGTTTCTGCAGACACCACTAAGAAGAGGATCCAGTCTCTGTCTATGGAGCTGATGGAGGCCAGAAACAAATTGGACGTCAATGACAAGGTTCAGCACTACCCAAAGTGTTCAAATTTTCAGATTGAAATATGCTGTATAGAACATACTAATATTTCGAATAAATTACTACGTTGGCTCTATTCATCACATTTCTATCTGCCAGGTTTGGCTCTGTCGTGTCTTTGGCTATGCCGGATTAAGTAATATGACATGCTAGTCTATAAAATAATTTATCCGTAATTACTATTACCTGATTGAGCTAATCATGTAAAGGTAATTAACTAGAGAGTTGGGCAACACAAAATAATATTTATAGAGCTGTTAACTCCCGAATAAACTCTTAAAGACCTAGTAATAGTTTACATCAATAGCAGTCAATATTAATCGTCATCTTAATTCAGTCTCATCTGAAAGTTGTCTGCACGAACCCTGGCTAACAATCAGCAATACAAAATTGGGTTTAATTATTTATTTACTAAATAATCACACAGAATTACATATACATATAATTAAATCATAACTTGATTACAAATGACTTCATAAAGGAAAATGTCCCTAGCGGGCGAAACAGATATGACAGCTTGTTACACAAAGGAAAAGGGCTGGGTTTGAGTGAAAGAGCGGGAAGACTGAGGGACACAGGGAGAAGCTGTGCTATCTTAAATACAGTATATGATGCATTGTAAATTACCGCCCATTTGGAAAAGGAAAATGCAATTAATATTTATTCTGAGCTGCGCTTCAGTAGGTTGGTGGTAGATGGAAGACCGTGTTGCCAAACCGAGTCCTCTGTCCTTTGAAGAATGTCTCTGGTGGTCAATTGGATAAGTTGTAGTAGTGTCGTTGTGTGATAGATGGGATACTGTTGTCTGTTCCTTCCTAACCCTCGTTTGCAGCTGCTGTTGATAACTCAACGGCTAGGAGGTATCACTTCTGTAGTGAATAAGAGTTCAAAGTTCATACCATTCGCAACCAAAGCTCACACTGATGTTGGTTTCGTTCTGTAGTTATTATCTGAACCATTCTGACATCGGACCGTTGTCCTACATCCTCAGAACAGGAGGTTACATTGTCGTCAAGGGCTTATATAGGAAGGGAGAGGAGGGGGTGTCTGAAAAGTTTTATAGCCCATGTCCCTTCACATGGGCTATAAATGCTCACTGATTGAGCAGAGCCCTATCTTATGAAAACCCTAATCTTACATTTAGAAGCTAAAATCACATTTCATCCCATCACGAATCATTTCATATTCAAACATTTAAATTGAACAACAATTCCATGTGAATCTGATAACTCTGATGTGTAGACTTTCCACTGTAGAGTTTGTCATCTTATCATTGATGAGAATGTCTCAGATGACAACCGAACTGACATCATATTCATTAAGTACCACCGCATATGTTCAATTGTTCGGATTACCAGAATATAGTTCACTTCCTCCCACCTTCTGATGTTCCCAGAATCTCTGTTAACCAAGGTTTTTACAAATGTAACATCAGTAGGGTAGAGAGAGGAAAAGGGGGGGAAGATGTATTTATGACTGTCATAAACCTACCCCCAGGCCAACGTCATGACAGCTCTATTCATCACATTTCTATCTGCAAGGTTTGGCTCTATTCATCACATATCTATATCTGCAATGTTTGGTGAATGAACGTGGCCCTGTTCACACACCATTTACTATCCCGTCTATCTAGTGGTGTTTGCCTTGCACACCTCTTTCGCTCTAAATTATTAATGTGTGTGCTGATAGTGTTTTTGTTCAGGAGCTGAGTTTCCTGCAGGTGTAGTATGGATGGTTGAGTGACTGACAGTTGTTGTCCTATCAGGAGCTGAGTTTCCTCCAGATCAGTACAGAGGGCCAGGTGAAGTTGCTGGAGACAGACCTGGAGGCAGCCAGAGCTACACTCACCGCCCTGAGGGAGAGGAACAAGGACCTGGGTGAGAACACCTGACCTCACTGACACCTCATCGTTAACCTGCCTAGTGCTTATCAATCAATCAAATGTTTTTTATACAGGACATTTCTTACCAACAAAATCTAGTTCAAAGTCCTAAACTAATAAAGGTGAGAAAGATTAACACAATTTATATTAAGAGATGGATTAAAATAGTCAAACAAGCCTGTGTTGACACCTTACCCCTAATACAGTACCTGGCTTAGTTGGACAAAAAAACATGTTTTTTTTAAATGTAATGTTTGGTTTTCAGAGGACCTCCACCATGACACCAAAGTCCAGAATGAGGAGCTGGAGAATGATATGGATACGCTGCAAGGTAAGTTGTGTGTTTATGTCCATTCTCCCATCCTCTGTATAATTCTTCCTTTAGATGGCATGATTCTAACCATGTGCTGTATCCCTGTTTCTCAGCTGTGATCCAGGAGCTGAGAGAGGAGGTCAATGTTCTTCAGGGTTACCTGGACACAGCCAACGACCACATCCAGGTACTAATATACTGGTCACTGAGGGAAGAAACATAAGGAGACACACATCCATGAACTAATATACTGGTCATTGAGGGAAGAAACATGTAAGGAGAGACCCACACATCCAGGAACGAATATGCTGGTCACTGAGGGAAGAAACATGTAAGGAGACCCACACATCCAGGAACTAATATACTGGTCACTGAGGGAAGAAACATGTAAGGAGACCCACACATCCAGGAACTAATATACTGGTCATTGAGGGAAGAAACATGTAAGGAGAGACCCACACACACAAAGCAAGTCAAATGAAACTAGTTCAGACAGGACAAACCATTCGATAAGGGAGAGGAATGGTAATTTTTTTTTAATCTCAAAGGGAATGTTTCCAATTTTGGGGGGAGGGCTTAATAAGGGAGGGATAGAAGGAAGGAGAGGTTGATGATTAAACTGTGGAGGGAGGGAACAAGAGATGAAATACTAACATTTTAAAACATTTATTTAACCTTTATTTAACTATGCAAGTTAGTTAAGAACATATTCTTATTTTACAATGACGGCCAAACCCTAACCCGGATGACGCTGGGCCAATTGTGCACTACCCTATGGGACTTCTGATCACGGCCGGTTGTGAGCCCGGGATCGAACAAGGGTCTGTAGTGACGCCTATAACACAGATGCTGTGCCACTCGAGAGCCTGTTAAACATACTGTTTACTGAGGGAAGACGTGTATGGAGAAACTACTTGACTGGTCCACGATCATGCTTACATCGGGTTTTCAACGTACACAGAAAATAGTTTTCATTGAGGCTGTTATAACATGCTATTGTGTCTCCTTAGGATCTGCGTATGAAGCTTCATGGGAAGACCGAGATGGTGAACAGCATCTCTGAGTCTCAGCAGGAGAAACTGGGGTGAGCAAATGCACATGTCCTCCCTGAAACTTCTTTCAGAATCATTGAAATTCAGGGTTTATTTTTCTGTCCACGTTGAAATTGATGACATCAGTTTCCAAGTTGTCTTGGTTGACATGCAAAACAACAGCTGATCTCACATATGTCCTTTTCTCTCAGCCATCTTGAGCAGAAACTTGAGCAGTGCACCGCGGAGCTCGAAAACTCTCAGAACACTCTCCGTCAGAAGGAGGAGGAGTCAGAGAAAGGTCAGCAGGACCTGCAGGCTTCCCGTGATGCTTTGCAGGAGACGGAGAAGCTTCTGGAGCGGCGAGAGGTGGAGCTGATGTCCTCCCAGAAGGCATTGGGAGAGATGGAGGTACAGGTGCAACGGGCCAACCAGGAAGTGTCTGACTCCCAGATTGCACTGCGGCAGCAAGAGGCGGAGCTAGTGCGGCTGCGAGAGGTGCTGAGGAGGACAGGGGAGGAGCTGGATGAGAAAGTAGCTCACCTGGAAGAGAAGTGCAAGGTCCTGGAGGAGGAGAGCGGTACACAAACAATCCTAGTCCCTAATTTATATTACTGACATACCCTAAAGTACTAGACTCTTGATGGTTCCTTGTAGATCTGAAAGAATGGCTATAATGGGAACTTATCTTAAGCAATTTTATCAGGAATTTCAGATCTTACCCGTTTCCAGTTTTCCTGAAGGGTCAGGTTTTGGGGTATTGTTTCTAGGTTGCTCTTATCTGTGTGGGCTCTATATCAAGTGTCTAGGTTGCTGTTATCAGTGTGGGCTCTAATTCAAGTGTCGGTCTATCTGTCTTTAGTTAGTAGCCAGGGGAGAGTGGAGGAGCTGAAGGCAGAGCTGAGCCTCCTGCGGGAGAACAGGAGGAGTGAGGAGGAGGTGCAGGAGCAGCTGGAGCAGACACACACCTCCCTGGCTGAGGAGCTGAAGCAGGAAAAGGTTAGTGGTGTTGGGGATGACTTGAATCCAATATGGCACCCATTAAAATCCTACATCTGACACTCCTCTCGTTCTCCCCAGGAGCATGCAGCCTCCCTGGCCTCAGTGCTGGAGAGGGTGAGGGAGGAGACAGAGGAGGAAAGAAAAGAGTTGGAGGATGAGTTGGAGGAGGCTCTAGGAGTGCTGTCGGTTCTGGAGTTGCAGGATGAGCGGAGAGTGGAGGCCCTACAGGGTCTCCAACAGGAGAAGACCGAGTTGGAGAGAGAGCTGACTGAGACCAGAGCACTGCTAGACAGGTGAGTCTGGAGGTTTAACGCGGAACTAAAAACATGAATGAAATGCGCTTTGTCGGCTTTACTTTTAACATCCTTTGAAATAGTGTTTCAAATAAGAGAAGTTGGTTGGCTGGAGTTGCCGTGGAGTTTAGCTACAGGTTTGGCTGAATCGAAGACTGCATCCCAAATAGTTACTCGTTATGCAGGGCTTGACTGAAAGCTCGAGTCACTTGTCGCTTGTCGCCCCCCCCAAAAAAACACTGCACTGCTTCTTGACACACTGCTTGCTTAACCCTTAACCTGGAAACCAGCCGCCAATGTTAAATTATTGTAAAATTATTATATATTTTTTTTAATTTTACCTTTATTTAACTAGGCAAGTCAGTTAAGAACAAATTCTTATTTTCAATGACGGCCTAGGAACAGTGGGTTAACTGCCTGTTCAGGGGCAGAACGACAGATTTTGTACCTCGTCAGCTCGGGGATTTGAACTTGCAACCTTTCGGTTACTAGTCCAATGCTCTAACCACTAGGCTACCCTGCCGCCCCAATGTGTCGGAGGAAACACTGTACACTTGGCGACGGAAGTCCGCTTGCATGTCACAAGGAGTTGCAAGAGCGCAGTGGGACAAGGACATCCCGGCCAGTGGGATTGGATGAAGACGACCGGCGCCCCCGGGGATTGGATGAAGACGACCGGCGCCCCCGGGGATTGGATGAAGACAGCTTGTGCCTGTCAATGCAATACAATTCTTCTCTGACGCGGTCTACAGAAATTGGGAGACAATCTGATCCAATAATCGGAGTATATTTTTGATATTGCGATTTTAATTTTTTTACTTGTCCATTCGGGCAACTTAAATCTATATTCTGCTTCCCTGACAAATGTTATTTTTTCTTATACAGGGGAAGCGGACAAGTGTTAATGTGGAGCCCTGCTATGTGACTAAGATTAGGAATTGTGCACCTCCCCTTTGCTCAAGCTGTTCCTTTTCAGCGTTGTGTGTTGTATCTCCATCCAGGAGGAGCAGTGACGTGCAGGTGGTACACTCTACCATGAGGAGCCTGCAGGAGGAACACACCACCTCCCTCAGCAAGATAGGAGACCTGGCCACTGAACTGGAGAGGTATGGAGTTGACCTGTTGTCCAATACTAATGTGTTTAAAGGGACCCTTTCACAAAGAAAAAAAATACACTTTCTTGTTTCACTAAAGTTAACTTTTGATGGATGAAAACATCTGAAACTTCATTTTAAGTAAACTGTCCCTTTAACTTTGGGTTAAAGTATTAGCAGTCATGGCTCTGTAAAAGCTAATTTATGGTCAATCGGGTTCTGCAGTGTCAGTACAGCGTTAATGACAGTTCAGGGCAGTCTAACTTCTTGCTCTTCGTAGAGTGGAGGAGAGCTGTTGTCTTGGAGTAAGTGAGTTTGTGTTTATACAGGACGTACTGCCCCCACCTACTGCCAATGCGGAGATATATGGAGCTCTCTGCATTGCAATTTGTTTGGCGGGAGATGCATGGCATCGCAGTACGGAGCTTGATTTGGCCTCCGGAGGCTCTGCAATTGTCACACCCTCCGTACGGAGCCTCCACACCACATCCCCGGATCAAGCATAAATCGGCTTTAAGACTTCAAAATGTGTATTTTGTTCCACCAGCTCCAGGCAGGCCCTGAAGGGAGCAGAGGAGAGGGGTAGAGCGCTGGAGGAAGAGGTGGAGAGGGTGACGAAGCAGATGAAAGAAGAGATGGAGAGAATGAATCAGTGTAAAGAGGTGGAGGTGAAGAAGGTGAGGGAGGAGATGGAGGAGGAGCAGGAGAAACATCTAGCTGACCAGCAGGCTCAGGAGAAAGCAAGAGCGGAGTATGCAAGGTGAGCTCATAAGGCTTCTCAATATTTGGTGATTGAATATGCAACCTCTGACGCTCTCCCTTCTCTCGGTCCCCCACCTCCCCTCTAGAATGCTGTTGGCGGCACAGACTCGTCTAGCTCAGAGAGATGAGGAGATGAAGAGGGCTGAGGAGGAGGTGCAGAGACAGCTGCAGGAGGAGAGGATGGAGAAAGAGGAGGTTCAAAGGCTACTGGAGCAGGAGAAAGGAGAGAGGGAGGTGCAGAGGAGAGACTTGAAGCAATGTATGTCAGAGGAGGTGGGGAGGCTAGAGAGACAGGTGGAGGTGTTAGAGGAGGAGAAGCTAGCTCTTAAGTGCTTGGTAGGAGAGGTGGGAAAGGAGAAACAGAGCCTTCACAACCATTTTGAGAAGATGGAGGATCAGGTACAGAAAGATCTGCCCTGTCTAGAGAACCACATGGAGGTAGAGAAAGAGAGGGATGAACTGAAAACGGTAGTGGAGATGTTTGAAATAGACAAACGGGGCCTTCAGGACCAGGTAGAACTAATACACAACCGACTGATGAAGGCAGAAGAACAGAGAGCGAGTCTCCAGAGCCAGTTAGAACTGATGGAAGAGAAGGTTTCTCTCCAGAGCCAGGTGGACCCAGTTGTCCAGGAGAAGGTGACTCTCCAGAGCCAGGTGGACCCAGTTGTCCAGGAGAAGGTGACTCTCCAGAGCCAGGTGGACCCAGTTGTCCAGGAAAAGGTGACTCTCCAGTGGGAGATGGAGGAACAGAGAAGAGACTTCCAGAGACAGCTGGTGGCAACTCGGGACAAGAGGTGAGGAGGACCAGGAAGCACTTACTGGGCTGTGAAGATCAGGGCCTGTATTCATGAACTGTCTGAGTGCTGTTCTTGGATCAGTTTCCCCTTTCAGATGAATGAATAAATGCAATTGCATGGACAGGGGAACTGACCCTGGAGCCGCACCCTACTCTGAGACCTTATGAATACGCGCCCAGATCATCAAGTAGAAGACAATGGCATTATAACACCAAAGGATAGGCTCTCAATACACTGTTCCAACTCTGTCCTTTCCTCTCTCAGTGATGCAGAGACAGAACACTGGAGAAGACAGTACGAGGAGCTCTTCACTAAGGTCAAACCCTTCCAGGTCAGTCACAGCAGAGGCAAGGGGTCACCACTGCCGCATTATGGGAAATGTAGTTCCTCTGAGATGTTTTCTTCTGTGTTGCTGCCAATGGTCATGTATATTTCCCCATATGAATAGACGGGGTACACCCATCATTGACTTAAACGGGGGAGAGCCCATTCTACTGTTTCAAATTCTATGTTCCCCCATCTCTTCCTCCGGTTGGTCTGGCCCTGCAGGAGCAGCTGAATGGGTTTGCTGCAGAACGGGACGCGCTACTGAATGAGAATGGGGCAAACCAGGAGGAGCTGACCCGGCTCGCGGACGCCTACGCTCGTCTGCTGGGTCACCAGAACCAGAAACAAAAGATCAGACACGTGGTGAAGCTCAAAGATGAGAACGTCTCCCTCAAACAGGTCAGATGCCTCCGTCTGGTTTACAGATTTACATACTGTATAAGCATGGGCTATATTGATTGGAGTTAACAAAATATGATTATAGCAACACACACACTTTAGTTTCCACTAAATTGTGGAGTAGAAGTTTCGCCATTGTTTTCATATATCCACTTCTTTTAAATCCATGAAGGGAATGGTGTTGGTAAAAGCTTTTTGGGTGTACTACAGTCGGACATGATTGTAAAGTGTGTGTGTGTGTGTAGGAGCTGTCTAAGCTGCGTGCCCAGGTGTCTCGTCAGAAGGGAGGCCAGCCCCAACGCAGGGTTGACTCCATCAAAGCCTTGAACCACCTGGACAGCAAGGAGAACGAGCAGCCTGCTGCCGCACCTCTCAGACAGGGTGAGTACACACCAGCGTTGTTTTTCGTGAGTAATTGACCGCATTTGGCAGATTTTTAAAGACATATAAACCTTCACATGAACATTGTCTGACAGAAAATATCCTGATGAATATCAATCACATTGGCTGCATGGCAGTTGGTTCAGGTTGTCTTTCAATGGCATCACCTCTACTCTGCCTGTCTTGATCTATGCTCACATAGTGAACTTACAACAACAATTTGGCCCAACCTGTGACAGACACAGCTGTTTTTGGCTCATGTGTGAAGTGTTCATGTATTTTATGAATGCTTTTTCTAGATGAATCTGCCCAAGAACTGACAAATGTCCACTAATGCCTGTTTGCGTAGGGTATATCTAGCTTCAAGATAGCTAGCTACAGATGTCGGGTCTTAATTTGAGCTAGATTGCTATAGCGGGAAAATAATCCTGCACCAATGGGAAATGTGGATTATAATTAATGGACATTTTTGTTGGGGCTGGATACATTTTTTTGTTAGGGAAAATCAAGTCTGAAATTTGAGTCGAAATTGCAAACTTCAGAAGCTTTTTTTTTTAACCTGAATTGTACCCCTCATCAGAGGACTAAAGAAATGTAACTCTAATCCTGTCTCTTTTAGGAAACCGCTGTTGAAAGGTAAACAATGGACAGACCCTCATAGAAAGCACCAACTGTCCTGGGTGAACAGGACGCCTCCTGTTGAGTCAAGAGGTTGTCATGTTCTTGCCTAATATTTAATTGTCATTTGATACCAAATGCTCTGAAAAGCTACTTGATGAATCTACAAGGGGGGGTGGGGGTGTTTGCAAACCTGTATATGTTTTAGCAGAAACAAAGGCCTTTATCTTTCCATCCTATAGAGCAATTATGTCAGTATCAGCATGAAACATGCCCGTCATTCTTTTGCTACAGCATTCATATTAAGCACAATGTTTTGTTTGTTTTCTTCAACATAACATACAGTTGTGTCTAATGCAAATACCTTGTACATGTTTAGCTCTATTCATTTACATTTAGTTTGTTTGATTAGACATTCCCATCTTATTTCCAGAAGATGGGAATGTAAGTTCTCTTTTCACTGGTTTACCTTTTTACTTTCTTCCAACAGCCTGACTCTTGTAAATAAAGCCCCACATGTTCTCTCTTCCTTCACACTGAGAGAAGCGGGATGATTGTTTTAAATAAATGTAGGGAGTGTGTTTTTGATGTGGGATCATTCCATACACGCCTGTTGACATTACTGTTATACCTTGTCTGACATGGGCCTGTTGACGTTACTGTTATACCTTGTCTGACGTTACTGTTATACCTTGTCTGACATGGGCCTATTGACATTACTGTTATACCTTGTCTGACATTACTGTTATACCTTGTCTGACATGGGCCTATTGACATTACTGTTATACCTTGTCTGACGTGGGCCTATTGACATTACTGTTATACCTTGTCTGACATGGGCCTATTGACATTACTGTTATACCTTGTCTGACATGGGCCTATTGACATTACTGTTATACCTTGTCTGACGTTACTGTTATACCTTGTCTGACATGGGCCTATTGACATTACTGTTATACCTTGTCTGACATGGGCCTATTGACATTACTGTTATACCTTGTCTGACATGGGCCTATTGACATTACTGTTATACCTTGCCTGACATGGGCCTGTTGACATTACTGTTATACCTTGTCTGACATTACTGTTATACCTTGTCTGACATGGGCCTATTGACATTACTGTTATACCTTGTCTGACATGGGCCTGTTGACATTACTGTTATACCTTGTCTGACATGGGCCTATTGACATTACTGTTATACCTTGTCTGACATGGGCCTGTTGACATTACTGTTATACCTTGTCTGACATGGGCCTGTTGACGTTACTGTTATACTTTGTCTGACATGGGCCTGTTGACGTTACTGTTATACTTTGTCTGACATGGGCCTGTTGACGTTACTGTTATACCTTGTCTGACATGGGCCTATTGACATTACTGTTATACCTTGCCTGACATGGGCCTATTGACATTACTGTTATACCTTGTCTGACATGGGCCTATTGACATTACTGTTATACCTTGTCTGACATGGGCCTGTTGACGTTACTGTTATACCTTGTCTGACATGGGCCTGTTGACGTTACTGTTATACCTTGTCTGACATGGGCCTGTTGACGTTACTGTTATACCTTGTCTGACATGGGCCTGTTGACGTTACTGTTATACCTTGTCTGACATGGGCCTGTTGACGTTACTGTTATACCTTGTCTGACATGGGCCTGTTCATTCACAACAAAATGGGGGAAACACTTTCTGAAATTAGTTGTGTTAAACGTCCCATACCTATGAACTCGTTTGATCAGACACTACTGTGAACCAGCATACCCGCTTGTCAGAGCCACATATTTAGAGCTGAGCCGTCTTAAAGGTTTGAATATTCTGATATTAGGCATGGTTAGATATTATTTATATTCCCCATGTTTAATGGGGTGTGTTTGTAAATTCACATGGGCAGAAACCTCAATGTCCCATGTCTCCTGACACCAACAGCCACATTCTGCTGTAGCCAGTTGAGAGCATGATTTGTATCTCCTTCCTTTTCCTTCCTAACTGGAACAAAGACCCACTGTCTTCAACATACCAACAGTCTGTTACTGGTCATACACATGTTTTATTGTTTCTGTTTTTTCTGTTTTCCCTTGACATTTAGTTGTATACAAGATTGACATGTCCTTCCACCAGTAGCTCTTGAGGCTAGTCTGTGCTCTTATCAATCGAGTGTAGACTATGAGGAGTAGACTCCAGTCAGTCGCAGTAGCTCTGCAGGTGGCTGAAGCTACATGGCTTATGACAGCACTGTTCCACAATGCCTCTTTTCACCTTCTGGTCTTCATGGTCCTTCCATGGACGTTCCTGCTTCACCCTCCAACCCTGTCTGCTCTTTCTAGACAGGAACCCTTTAAAGTAGAGGGTGAGAAATGGAGGGATGTAGAGAGGGAGAGTTCCCAAAAGCTGTGAAGTAAAGCAGATCAGCAAACTCCTTCACTCATGCAAAATAACAGTTAGAATGTTGGCTGTTTAACAGAGACTGAATGAGCGTGTTATCAGAGCTTCACAATCCGTTTAGTCTTGTTTAAGGCTCTCCACGTCCTTCAGAGGAGAGATCTGACAGGTGTAGCTCAGCTTCCTACCTCTGAAGTAAAGTTAACTTCAGACATATCAATGGGATGTCTGAGCACAGGGTTTAACTAAGGTGATAGATCCACTTAGATCATGTTCTGGGAGAGAATATAATGAGGAATGTGGAGAATTCACAAGATTCTTAATCTGATATCTCACAAAGTCGGTAGTTCGGAACGGTCTCAGCAAAAGATCAGTAGGGATAGTTACAGTATATGACAAACTTCAAGAGAAGGTATACCCTCTTCAACATACCCTCTTCACAGATGGAAGAGAGACTGACTGAAGTCAAATATTTAATGTTTGCTGATGACCTGGTGCTTCTGTCCTTCAACCAAGGAGGACCTACAGCTGCTCCCAGATCTTCTGTCAGACCTGGGCCCTGACAGTAAATATCAGTAAGACAAAAATAATGGTGTTCCAAAAAAGGTTCAGTTGCTAGGACCACAAATACAAATTCCATCTAGACACCGTTGCCCTAAAGCACACAAACTAAATAACTCGGCCTAAACATCAGCGCCACAGGTAACTTCCACAGAGCTGTTAATGATCTGAGAGACAAGGCAGGAAGGGCCTTCTATGCAATCAAAAGTACTTGATTCAGTTATAGAGTACATTGTCTTTATGGTTGTGTGGTCTGGGAACCGCTCACCAACCAAGAATTCACAAAATGGGACAAACACCAAATTGAGAGACTACATGCAGAATTCTGCAAAAACATCCTCTATGTACAACATAAAACAGCGAATAATGCAGAGCAGAATTAGGCCGATACACGCTAATTATCACAAAAGCGATTCCAAAACAAAGCCGTCACCAACAGAGAGATGAACCTGGAGAAGAATCCCCTAAGCAAGCTGGCCCTGGGGCTCTGTTCACAAACACAATTAGACCTAACCTAAATATGAGAAAACAAAAAGAAAATGACTTGACACATTGGAAAGAATTTACCTAAAAACAAAGCAAACTGGAATGCTATTTGGTCCTTACAGAGAACACAGTGGCAGAAACTTAAGGAAAGCTTTGACTATGTCCAGACTCAGTGAGCATGGCCTTGCTGTTGAGGTAGGCAGAACTGTCTCTCAAGAGAAGACAGGCTATGTGCACGCTGCCCACAAAATGAGGTGGAAACAGCTGTACTTCCTAAAAATGAGGTGGAAACTGAGCTGCACTTCCTAACCTCCTGCCAAATGTATGACCATATTAGAGACACATATTTCCCTCAGATTACACAGATCCACAAAGAATTTGAAAACATCCAATTTTGAGAATCCCCCATATCTATTGGGTGAAATACCACAGTGTGTTTTGCCACAAGAAAAGGGCAACCAGTAAACAAACACCATTGTAAATACAACCCATATTTGTTTTGTACATAAACTATTTGCACATCATTATAACACTACATAGTCATAATATGACATTTGAAATCTGTCTATTCCTTTGAAACTTGTGTGTCCTGTTTACTGTTCATTTTTGATTGTTTATTTCAGTTTAGTTTATTATCTATTTCACTTGCTTTGACAATGTAAACATATGTTCCCCATGCCAATAAAGCCCATTTGAATTGAATATAGAGAGGGTTGGGGGAGGGGGACTACAGACTTCAACGTTACAGGTAATTATGCTAGCAGATACCCATAGGCTTCCAGTTGTTTTGCTAACACTATTTAGCATTGTCTCGAGAAACTAACTAACTTCCATAATACTGGACACAGATATAAATGGTATCCACTCTGAGGATGTAGATAAAGGTTCTCATTGCCAAAATCCAGATATATACCTTTAACAACATACCCTCTCTTTCAAAATGTGTTGGCTTGTAATAAAAGAGCATCACATATTTAAAATATATTGAATATAGTGCCAGCCTTCAAATCACCCCCTGTTCACAGTCTCACCTATAAGGTGTTGCAGGAGTAGGTCTCTGGGGATTCTGTGGGGGTTATAGAAGAACCCTTGTTCCCCACAGACCAGGTAGAGGGCATCCACCAGGTGTGAGCCACACAGGTGCTGGGCGCTGGGAGCTGAGCAGACCCCCGGGGAAGACAGGACCAGCAGTAACAGAACAGACAGGGCCCATACTACCACAGCCATATGAGATCTGGAGGGAGAGAGAGACCATATTACCACAGCCATATGAGATCTGGAGGGAGAGAGAGACCACTGTCACAGCCATATGAGATCTGGAGGGAGAGAGAGACCATACTACCACAGCCATATGAGATCTGGAGGGAGAGAGAGACCATACTATCACAGCCATATGAGATCTGGAGGGAGAGAGAGACCATATTATCACAGCCATATGAGATCTGGAGGGAGAGAGAGACCACTATCACAGCCATATGAGATCTGGAGGGAGAGAGACCATACTACCACAGCCATATGAGATCTGGAGGGAGAGAGAGACCATACTATCATAGCCATATGAGATCTGGAGGGAGAGAGAGACCATATTACCACAGCCATATGAGATCTGGAGGGAGAGAGAGACCATATTACCACAGCCATATGAGATCTGGAGGGGAGAGAGACCACTATCACAGCCATATGAGATCTGGAGGGAGAGAGAGACCATATTACC
>NC_034188.2:16162007-16174507 GCF_002021735.2 Oncorhynchus kisutch | reverse complement strand
GAGAAGGTGTTAACCAATGTTCACAGTTAGTTATTGTTATGGATAGGCCGCCCGAAAAGTCCCAATTGTCCCCATCTTGGCCCGAAGACAGCAGGTCCACGTAGACCATGGCCTAGTGAGTCACGAACCGGGCCATGGATGCGGAAACATCTGAGCCTTTTTGGTAAAACACCAGGGTAAATTCTCAGTGGACATTCGCCAATAGAGATCTACAGGAGAAGTTAAGTTTGTGTCATTTGCACAGGATACACATAGTGGATATAAGCTGAAACGGGCAATAAGCTAGAGACATATCTACACTGTACATTAGGTCTACAATAGACAGGTAGAGGTAGTGTAGGTCTACAACAGACAGGTAGGTGTAGTGTAGGTCTACAATAGACAGGTAGAGGTAGTGTAGGTCTACAACAGACAGGTGTAGTGTAGTGTAGGTCTACAACAGACAGGTAGGTGTAGTGTAGGTCTACAATAGACAGGTAGAGGTAGTGTAGGTCTACAATAGACAGGTAGAGGTAGTGTAGGTCTACAACAGACAGGTAGGTGTAGTGTAGGTCTACAATAGACAGGTAGAGGTAGTGTAGGTCTACAACAGACAGGTGTAGTGTAGTGTAGGTCTACAACAGACAGGTAGGTGTAGTGTAGGTCTACAATAGACAGGTAGAGGTAGTGTAGGTCTACAACAGACAGGTGTAGTGTAGTGTAGGTCTACAACAGACAGGTAGGTGTAGTGTAGGTCTACAACAGACAGGTGTAGTGTAGTGTAGGTCTACAACAGACAGGTGTAGTGTAGTGTAGGTCTACAACAGACAGGTAGAGGTAGTGTAGGTCTACAACAGACAGGTGTAGTGTAGTGTAGGTCTACAACAGACAGGTAGGTGTAGTGTAGGTCTACAACAGACAGGTGTAGTGTAGGTCTACAACAGACAGGTAGGTGTAGTGTAGGTCTACAACGGACAGGTGTAGTGTAGTGTAGGTCTACAACAGACAGGTAGGTGTAGTGTAGGTCTACAATAGACAGGTGTAGTGTAGTGTAGGTCTACAATAGACAGGTAGGTGTAGTGTAGGTCTACAACAGACAGGTAGGTGTAGTGTAGTGTAGGTCTACAATAGACACGTAGGTGTAGTGTAGGTCTACAATAGACAGGTAGGTGTAGGGTAGTGTAGGTCTACAATAGACACGTAGGTGTAGTGTAGTGTGGTGTAGGTCTACAATAGACAGGTAGGTGTAGTGTAGTGTAGGCCTACAATAGACAGGTAGGTGTACTGTAGTGTAGGTCTACAATAGACAGGTAGGTGTAGTGTAGTGTAGGTCTACAATAGAAAGGTAGAGGTAGTGTAGTGTAGGCCTACAATAGACAGGTAGGTGTAGTATAGTGTAGGCCTACAATAGAAAGGTAGGTATAGTGTAGTGTGGGCCTACAATAGACAGGTAGGTGTAGTGTAGTGTAGGCCTACAATAGACAGGTAAGTGTAGTGTAGTGTGGTGTAGGTCTACAATAGACAGGTAGGTGTAGTGTAGTGTAGGTCTACAATAGACAGGTAGGTGTAGTATAGTGTAGGTCTACAATAGACAGGTAGGTGTAGTGTAGGCCTACAATAGACAGGTAGGTGTAGTGTAGTGTAGTGTAGGCCTACAATAGACAGGTAGGTGTAGTATAGTGTAGGTCTACAATAGACAGGTAGGTGTAGTGTAGTGTGGTGTAGGTCTACAATAGACAGGTAGGTGTAGTGTAGTGCAGGCCTACAATAGACAGGCAGGTTTAGTGTAGTGTAGGCCTACAATAGACAGGTAGGTGTAGTATAGTGTAGGTCTACAATAGACAGGTAGGTGTAGTATAGTGTAGGTCTACAATAGACAGGTACGTGTAGTGTAGTGTAGGTCTACAATAGACAGGTAGGTGTAGTATAGTGTATTTACGACAGTAGATGCCTCTTCCATGGAGTGTTATTACTGACCACTAGTGGACGATGAGAGGTACTGCATGGATATACATTGCGTCTGTGGAAGGACAAGCTATGAGCACGCCCGTGGCTGATAAGCGTCATTCTAACTCAGCACTTAGGTCATAATAGAAGCTGAATGTAATATAAAATGCTGGCTGTGTTCGGAGGGAAGGATTCTTCTGAGGGTGACAGATGTCCAACCACTTCAAAGCTGAAAGGTCAAGTAGGAGAAGGGACTGAGAACATCAGGGTTGCTGAAAAACGGAATAATGAAAGGCAAGCCTCTTAGAGAGAGGGATAAAAGAGGAGGAGGAAGACAGTGACACAGCACCTTGGCAGAGTGAGAGGTAGAGTGTAAAATGTGGAACCAAGGAGGGATCCGACGCTGGCAAGTGTTGAAAGAGGCTCAGACAGACACACACCCTCACTCTAGCTTCAAACACACCTACATGCACACCGCATACAGACACACAACCTCACTCTAGCTTCAAACACACCTACATGCACACCGCATACAGACACACACCCTCACTCTAGCTTCAAAAACACCTACATGCACACCACATACAGACACACACCCTCACTCTAGCTTCAAACACACCTACATGCACACCGCATACAGACACACACCCTCACTCTAACTTCAAACACACCTACATGCACACCGCATACAGACACACACCCTCACTCTAGCTTCAAACACACCTACATGCACACCGCATACAGACACACACCCTCACTCTAACTTCAAACACACCTACATGCACACCGCATACAGACACACACCCTCACTCTAGCTTCAAACACACCTACATGCACACCACATACAGACACACACCCTCACTCTAACTTCAAACACACCTACATGCACACCACATACAGACACACATACATTAAATACAGAACGACACCCAGACTAAGAGACGGAGACATTCAGATAGAAGTTGGGAGGAAAGTTGGTCAGGCCTTTAAGGTGGGGGTTGTGTAATGTTTCTCTCTCTTTTCTCCGTCTGAGGAGATAACAGGGGGAACATGGAGTTCAGTCCCTTTTCTTCTCCTCTGTCTGAGCAGTTAACAGGGGGAACATGGAGTTCAGTCTCTTTTCTTCTCCTCTGTCTGAGCAGATAACAGGGGGAACATGGAGTTCAGTCCCTTTTTTCCCCCTCTGTCTGAGCAGATAACAGGGGAACATGGAGTTAGGTCTCTCTTCTTCTCCTCAGTCTGAGCAGATAACAGGGGGAACATGGAGTTAGGTCTCTTTTCTTCTCCTCTGTCTGAGCAGATAACAGGGGGAACATGGAGTTCAGTCTCTTTTCTTCTCCTCTGTCTGAGCAGATAACAGGGGGAACATGGAGTTCAGTCTCTTCTTCTCCTCTGTCTGAGCAGATAACAGGGGGAACATGGTTTTCAGTCTCTTTTCTTCTCCTCTGTCTGAGCAGATAACAGGGGGAACATGGAGTTAGGTCCCTTTTCTTCTCCTCTGTCTGAGCAGATAACAGGGGGAACATGGAGTTCAGTCTCTTTTCTTCTCCTCTGTCTGAGCAGATAACAGGGGGAACATGGAGTTCAGTCTCTTTTCTTTTCCTCTGTCTGAGCAGATAACAGGGGGAACATGGAGTTCAGTCTCTTTTCTTTTCCTCTGTCTGAGCAGTTAACAGGGGGAACATGGAGTTCAGTCTCTTTTCTTCTCCTCTGTCTGAGCAGATAACAGGGGGAACATGGAGTTCAGTCTCTTTTCTTCTCCTCTGTCTGAGCAGATAACAGGGGGAACATGGAGTTCAGTCTCTTTTATTTTCCTCTGTCTGAGCAGATAACAGGGGGAACATGGAGTTCAGTCTCTTTTCTTTTCCTCTGTCTGAGCAGATAACAGGGGGAACATGGAGTTCAGTCAGCTGGGAAGTCCTTAATCTGCCCATAATGTGCCCCTCATTTGAGTTGTTGTTCTTCAGTGAAGGAAGAGATGGTGTGTGTGTTCAAAGAGACAGGAAGAGATGGTGTGTGTTCAAAGAGACAGGAAGAGATGGTGTGTGTTCAAAGAGACAGGAAGAGATGGTGTGTGTGTTCAAAGAGCCAGGAAGAGATGGTGTGTGTGTTCAAAGAGACAGGAAGAGATGGTGTGTGTGTTCAAAGAGACGGTGTGTGTGTTCAAAGAGACAGGAAGAGATGGTGTGTGTGTTCAAAGAGACAGGAAGAAATGGTGTGTGTTCAAAGAGACATGAAGAGATGGTGTGTGTGTTCAAAGAGACAGGAAGAGATGGTGTGTGCTCAAAGAGACAGGAAGAGATGGTGTGTGTTCAAGAGACAGGAAGAGATGGTGTGTGTTCAAAGACACAGGAAGAGATGGTGTGATTGTTGTGACTTTACTTACATTAATCTGATGGCTGTTATTTATCTAATCAAATAACTATGTTTAATTGTTATCCGATTAAATTAATCATGTAACAATTAACTCATTAGGATTTGGGGCACCACAAGAGTGGTTCTTTAAAGAGTTACCATCTCCCCAATTAAACTCTAAAGGTCTTTACCTATCACATCCATAAACAGTCAACTTATTAATCATAACCTCGTATCATATCACTATTCTGAACAGTCGTATCCTCCTTGCATCTGCAAAAACCCAGCCTTACTTGTGATTCAGTACTACACAAATTGGTTGAATTATTTATTTACTAGCTAACTAAATGGTAACGCAGGATAAACACACTTAATACATTAGAAACAGGTCCCTAATGGACTGACACAATATGGTGGCTTGTTACAAAAGAGATGGGGGAGGACAGAGGGACAGAGACATAATACTTGGGTACATTTAGAAACTACTCTCACAGTAATCACATACTTTGCAACCAAACCGCAGACCGTTTGGAGTAGAATTCATGAATGTGTTTAAGTGTAAATGTCTTGGTTCTTTGTGTATTTCTGTTGGAACCCAGCCTTCTGGGAAATGATGTTGGTCCTTTTTGTTGCACGCTTGTAAGGTTCTGATTGTCCACTTTGGACGTGAGCTGCAGCTCATCATCCCTCTGGTCTGATATGTTAATTCTCAACCCATCGTTTTATACAGTTCGTTCAAAAGGGGTGATTCCATCGCCTGACACTCTCTGACCTCACACAAGGGGGCGGTGACTACTTACTTGTACAAAGTTACAGAAACAATTTCCTCTGATAGTTTCTAAGATTCCACCCCTCTCTTAACAAAAAAACATCCATAATTTTACAAATTTCATATGCAACGTAGAGGATGGAAACTTCACAAAATAACAACCAAACAACATTAGTGGTCTTTGGGTCGCCTCTGATCATTCCCTACATTCTATGTTAGAAATATGGTTCCAGTGAATTTGGAGAGGGAGATAGCTGAATGTTGAAAGTGGGTGAGAGGGAGATAGCTGAATGTTGAAAGTGGGTGAGAGGGAGATAGCTGAATGTTGAAAGTGGGTGAGAGGGAGATAGCTGAATGTTGAAAGTGGGTGAGAGGGAGATAGCTGAATGTTGAAAGTGGGTGAGAGGGAGATAGCTGAATGTTGAAAGCGGGTGAGAGGGAGATAGCTGAATGTTGACAGCGGGTGAGAGAGGGTTTGGCTGAAATGATTTATTGCAAAGCTGATCTGACGTATTTAGATCCTTACAGGACAGTCATGACATGGTGTGTGTCAGAAAGTGAAAGACAAGGTCCATTTTCCTCAAAGGCAAGGAAAATGTCCTGTTTCTGACTGACCCAGACTAACTTCTCTCTCTCTCTCTCTCTCTCTCTCTCTCTCTCTCTCTCTCTCTCTCTCTCTCTCTCTCTCTCTCTCACACTCACACTCACACACACACACACACACACACACACACACACACACACACACTGTGTCACAGATTAAAGCCAACAGGGTGTGACTGTGATGCACACGGAGGGTACCGCCCGAAGCGGAGGGAAGTGTCCACTTCTGTCAGAGTCAGTATGACCGAGCGTGTGCCCTGCTGTCTGCTCTCTTCTGTCCAGTCAGTGACAGTTACTAATGCAGCACTAACCTCTGTCTTGGCCTGCTTTGTGCCATGACACCCCTGTCCAGACCAGTAGAACACACTCTCTCTCTCTCTCTGGTCTTTCTGTCTCTCTCTCTCTCTGGTCTTTCTGTCTCTCTCTCTCCAAACACACTTGTCCCCTTCATCCTTGCAAAATAAAGGTTGAAGTGAAAATAGTTTTCATGATTGCTTTTCACATTATTCTAGAAATCAAAAATCCACTTCCTCCCATTCATAACAAAGGCAAAAAGTCATGTAAATGTTCATACTGTCTGTTCTTGGCATGTTCTTGCAAGCACACACACTTTCTATTTCTCTTCGGCCGATTACAATTCTGCTCAGTGGCAGAGGGTGTGACTATGAGAATGGTTTAGCAACTGAGAAAATGACTCCATGTTGTGAATGTGACAACACCCTGGAGAGATGGGATGAGATGGGACGACAGGGTTGTTTGATTTCTCACCATAGAAATAGATCTATTTAAACTCTCATGTGATTGCCCTCTTGGACCTGGACTGACGGAGAGGAAAAAACCCATTTAGAATAGAGGTTTGTCTTCGCTGCTGTGTGTGTGCGTGTGTGTGTATGTGTATGTGTATGTGTATGTGTGTGTGTGTGTGTGTGTGTGTGTGTGTGTGTGTGTGTGTGTGTGTGTGTGTGTGTGTGTGTGTGTGTGTGTGTGTGTGTGTGTGTGTGTGTGTGTGTGTGTGTGTGTGTGTGTGTGTGGTAGCTTGACGGATTGATATGAGCGCTCTTTTCTATCCACGTTATATTTCATACCTGACAAACAGGATGGTGTGATTTCTCTCGGGAGTCACTTCGTACCGTAACGTCACCAACTGTCTATTATTACACCATAAGGCTGTGGAATACAGGCAAGCTGCGCAAGAGTGACTTCAAAATTGGACGTCTAGCCATGTCCTGAGGATGTCGGGAAATGCCTTCCAAACTGGCCACTACGGCTCTGGATCAGAAGGTTGTGTTTTCAATCCCAGTGGTGGACACTAGTTTTTATTTGTTTGTTTTAACCCTATCCTAAATCTTAACCCTTATCTTAACAATTCAGAATGCGTGCCTAAACGTAATGTTTTAACCCTATCCTAAATCTTAACCCTTATCTTAACAATTCAGAATGAGTGCCTAAACGTAATGTTTTAACCCTATCCTAAATCTTAACCCTTATCTTAACAATTCGGGAATGAGTGCCTAAACGTAATGTTTTAACCCTATCCTAAATCATAACCCTTATCTTAACAATTCAGAAGGAGTGCCTAAACGTAATGTTTTAACCCTATCCTAAATCATAACCCTTATCTTAACAATTCAGAATGAGTGCCTAAACGTAATGTTTTAACCCTATCCTAAATCATAACCCTTATCTTAACAATTCAGAAGGAGTGCCTAAATGTAATGTTTTAACCCTATCCTAAATCATAACCCTTATCTTAACAATTCAGAAGGAGTGCCTAAACGTAATGTTTTAACCCTATCCTAAATCATAACCCTTATCTTAACAATTCAGAAGGAGTGCCTAAACGTAATGTTTTAACCCTATCCTAAATCATAACCCTTATCTTAACAATTCAGAATGAGTGCCTAAACGTAATGTTTTAACCCTATCCTAAATCATAACCCTTATCTTAACAATTCAGAAGGAGTGCCTAAACGTAATGTTTTAACCCTATCAAAAACCTTAATCCTTAATCTTCTTAATTTGACGTTTGGAGCAAGTTTGACATTTGACATCTGGAGAAATGTGGATACATTTCTAATTCTGCAGTGAGACTGTGAGAGCTTGTTGCATGAACAAGGTGTTTCCTGTTTCAAATGTGTCCATGTGTTATGTTCCAGATGTATCCAGAGGAGAGTAGATAGAGGACAGGGTGGAATCCAGAGGAGAGTAGATAGAGGACAGGGTGGAATCCAGAGGAGAGTAGATAGAGGACAGGGTGGAATCCAGAGGAGAGTAGATAGAGGACAGGGTGGAATCCAGAGGAGAGTAGATAGAGGACAGGGTGGAATCCAGAGGAGAGTAGATAGAGGACAGGGTGGAATCCAGAGACAGGTTTGCTGAGCAGAAGTTGGAGAGCGGTTAAGTTTAGGTGGAGGAGTGGAGGATTAGTTGAGAACAACAATAGAGGAGAGAGTAATGAGGTGGGCTCTGTAGATGGAGAACTGGAGCGAGGGTGGGTGGGGTTAATCAATGATCTTTAATGGGATGTCGCGTGCCAAAGTTTGTTTGTGTGTGTGTGTGTGTTTGTGTGGCTAATCAATAACTTTGTATCACCCCCCTGGGTCCAACTCCCATGCTGCAGGAGATAAACCTGCCTCTGCTCTCCTGGTGTAAAGGGCTGGTGGGATGGTTTTTTTGTGTGTGTGTGTGTGTGTGTGTGTGTGTGTGTGTGTGTGTGTGTGTGTGTGTGTGTGTGTGTGTGTGTGTGTGTGTGTGTGTGTGTGTGTGTATATACACATATATATGCTACAGCCAGAGAGATGATTTGCAGCTACCATAAAGGGTTATTTAGAGAGAGCGAGTAAGTGATAGAGGGAGAGGTAGAGATACAGAGAGAGAGGTAGGGGGAGATTGGAGGGATTTCAGCATTTTGTTAGTTTGTGGAGAATGAGAAATGCTTTTGCAGCAGTAGCTGTCAAATCTAAGAACCAATCAATTCACCAGAGCAGGCTGGATCAATGTTGAAACATTTGATGATTACGAGAAGGGCCAAGAGTTTTACCTGACTTTGGGACTAGAGCAGGAAAACACACGGACGCACGCACACACACACGCACGCACACACACACACACACACACACACGCACACACACGCACACACACACACACACACACACACACACACACACACACACACACACACACACACACACACACACACACACACACACACACACACACACACACACACACACACACACACACACACACACACACACACACACACGTCAGCTGACGTCAATAGAGTGAACAGTGATGTTGTGAAGTTGGCTGCACTTTTGTATGCTGATCAGCTGAGATATCATATCATATCATATGGAGAGGAATAGAGGTAGGGCTATCCTTCAGATATCATATGGAGAGGAAGAGGTAGGGCTATCCTTCAGATATCATATGGAGAGGAATAGAGGTAGGGCTATCCTTCAGATATCATATGGAGAGGAATAGAGGTAGGACTATCCTTCAGATATCATATGGAGAAGAATAGAGGTAGGGCTATCCTTCAGATATCCTATGGAGAGGAATAGAGGTAGGACTATCCTTCAGATATCCTATGGAGAGGAATTGAGGTAGGGCTATCCTGCAGATATCATATGGAGAAGAATAGAGGTAGGGCTATCCTTCAGATATCATATGGAGAGGAATAGAGGTAGGGCTATACTTCAGATATCATATGGAGAGGAATAGAGGTAGGGCTATCCTTCAGATATCATATGGAGAGGAATAGAGGTAGGGCTATCCTTCAGATATCCTATGGAGAGGAATAGAGGTAGGGCTATCCTTCAGATATCATATGGAGAGGAATAGAGGTAGGGCTATCCTTCAGATATCATATGGAGAGGAATAGAGGTAGGGCTATCCTTCAGATATCATATGGAGAGGAATAGAGGTAGGGCTATCCTTCAGATATCATATGGAGAGGAATAGAGGTAGGGCTATCCTTCAGATATCATATGGAGAGGAATAGAGGTAGGGCTATCCTTCAGATATCATATGGAGAGGAATAGAGGTAGGGCTATCCTTCAGATATCATATGGAGAGGAATAGAGGTAGGGCTATCCTTCAGATATCATATGGAGAGGAATAGAGGTAGGGCTATCCTTCAGAGAAACCCAGAGAAGCCTCATAACAGAAACAAATACTGAGGCTTTTCTACTTTTTTGTTTTGATTATTGGGGATAAGAGATGTTGTCTGGGTCGCCTGTGGAGCCTGGTGTTCCCCGCTGTCTGGGTAATGTCTGCATCCCAAATAGAAACCAACTCATTAGCAACGAACACTAACTGACTTCTTTACATTGAAGTAGAAATGGTGACATTTCACTTTCTAACTGTTTCCATCCTTTAAGACAATTTTCTTTAGTTTTCTGTTTTGAGTAAAAGGACATTTAAATCCCTGAAAACAAGAGAATGAGAAACAGAGGAAGAAAAAAGATTTACAGCAGTCTGAGGGTTGTTTACGATGCATCTTTCGAATACACAATCGACTCATGTAACCTGGACTTGCTACGTAGTTCAACACTTCATCCCTGCTTCTTTCCCTTTCTTTCTATCCCTGCCTTCACTTTTACAGCAAAAAGTCAGTTTGAGTGTCCTCAGTTTGGACTGTTCAGCACTAAACTGGGGGTAAGAGACCTCCTATAAACCAAGCAGGCTAGATGAATGTCTCTGGCTAACCTGTCCTCGCCCGGCCAATCCCTCTAAAAGTACCTGTCTGATTTATCTCCTCTCTCCTCAATAGAGGCTGTAATGGGCTGTATTCATATATTTTTATTTTATGAACGGGGATGAGGGGTCGAGACAGACATTAACCAGATTGATGGTGTGTCTTGGGTAAAGAAGATGCCATAAAGCCCTTAAAAGTTCATGCTGTAGTGTGTGTGTGTCCGTGCACATGCACTTCTGTATGCTTGTGTGTTTGAGTGTACGTAGGTGTGTGTGTGTTCTCCTCAGTGAAACCATGATGTGGAGGTAAGGAGGGGCATATGGATGGTAGCTAATAAACCGTAACTCAGAACAGGTAATGCCGTATGACTGGGATACAAGATGGATGACGCTTGGCAATGTTATGGAGACTATGGAGGAGCCCCGGCACATTTACACCCATTATTTATGATCCATAATGAAGAACATGATGAAAAGTGGACGCAACTATAAATATGAGGGGAGGGGCAGGGGGGGGGGGGGGTGAGAACGTTACAGATGCACAAAATCATATCACGATCATTATTCATGATTCCTTCAGGACTACCGTAATCCCGGTAGCATCCACATTCATGTAGAAGTGTTTAAAACATGTTCTATTCGTATTTACAATAAAAGTGATTCCAAAATGACTCAATACATTATTTACCATTATTTTCTATTGGACTCAAAATAATCTGAAACACAACCAAAACAAACAGTAAATGCATCCAACAAATTTGTAAAGTCACAAATTTGATGTAGTCATTATGTGCTATGAATATGGGACCAAACACTAAACTACTTCAATACACATAACTGAATTTGTCACTATATTTTTGGTGCCCTAAAATGGGGGGGGGGGGGGGGGGACTATTTACAAGTGCTGTAATTTCTAAACGGTTTCACCTGATATAGATGGAAATACCCTAACATTAAAGCTGACAGTTTGCACTTTAATCTAACAGTCATTGCATCATTTCAAATCTAAAGCACTGGAGTACAGAGCCAAAACAAACAAACAACATGTCACTGTCCCAATACTTCTGGAGCTCACCGTATCTCAGATTGAGGACCTGTTCATATATATGTGGATGTGGTTGTTTATGTACAGTAACAGTCAAAAGTTTGGACACACATACTCATTCCAGGGTTACGGACCTATTAATTGAAATGCATTCCAGGTGACTACCTCGTGAAGCTGGTTGAGAGAATGCCAAGCATGTGCAATGTTGTCATTAAGGCAAAGGGTGGTTACTTTGAAGAATCTAAAATATATTTTGATTTGTTTCACACTTTTTTGGTTGCTACATGATTCCATATGTGTTATTTCATAGTTTTGATGTCTTCACTATTATTCTACAATGTAGAAAATAGTACAAATAAAGAAAATCCCTTGAATGAGTAGGTGTTTCCAACCTTGTGACTGGTACTGTATATGTGAAGAAAAATACAGTATTATTCTCATGTCTGTCATCTGATGAAGAAGGAGACCAAGGTCCAGTGTGGTAAATGTTCATGATTTTAAAAATTAAACTGAACACAAAACAACAAAGTTGACCAAAAACGAAACAGTCTGTCAGGTGCAGACACTAAACAGAAAACAACTACCCACAAAACCCAAACGAAAATGGACAACTTATATATGATCCCCAATCAGAGACAACGATTGGAACCACACCAACATAGAAATAAAGAAACTAGAATGCCCACCCTAGTCACAATTATTCTCATTATTCCCATTATTATTCCCATTATTCTCATTATTCCCATTATTCTCATTATTCCCATTATTATTCCCATTATTCTCATTATTCCCATTATTCTCATTATTCCCATTATTATTCCCATTATTATCATTATTCCCATTATTATTCCCATTATTATCATTATTATCATTATTCCCATTATTATCATTATTCTCATTATTCCCGTTATTATTGCCATTATTCTCATTATTCTCATTATTATTCTCATTAATCCCATTATCATTACTATTCCCCTTATTATCATTATCATTACAATTCCCATTATTCTCATTATTCTCATTATTATTATTATTCCCATGAATCCCCTTATTATCATTATCATTACAATTCCCATTATTCCCATTATTCCCACTGTGACA
>NC_034188.2:16154507-16157007 GCF_002021735.2 Oncorhynchus kisutch | reverse complement strand
TGGGGTGACGTTTTGGTTGTTGGGGTGAGATTTTGGTTGTTGGGGTGACGTTTTGGTTGTTGGGGTGAGATTTTGGTTGTTGGGGTGATGTTTTGGTTGTTGGGGTGATGTTTTGGTTGTTGGGGTCACTGTTGCTATCGAAGTCATTCCGAAGGGTGGATTTAACAGAGCACATGTGGTCATTCATACATCCTCAATGAGGTTATCTAGGACTATGTAGCATTAACAAAGTCATTAACAGCTATAGTTTCAATTCAACCCAGGATTCAACTAAATATAGATAATATATAGGCCTTGGGTTTCAAGCTCTGGTTGATTTCAAATGCAATGATATTTAGTGATACTGAATTGTGTTTGATTGTCAACGCAACCAAATATTAACATTTGAGGGAGCTTCATTTAGTCTGGCTTTAATTCCAGTTTGTTTTCAAAGTAATAATTAATGTGTTGGATTAATGTCCCCATCCAATGTCTCCAAAAATCAAAGCTGAAGTATAGGACTAAATCAAATCCAACTTGATTTAAAGTTTGATTTGATTTAGTCCTACTTAGATGTTTTGGTTGAGATGGAACTATGCAAGCAGAAGAAGAAGCGCCTTCAAATGTTGACATTTGGTTGCGTTGACAACCAAACACAATTCAGTATCACTTCTGAAATATAATAAATAGTTATTAATGTGTTGACCTATTATATGTTGGATTCACATCTCCATCTCAACCAAAAATACAAGTTAAAGAATGGGATTAAGCCAGGGGCACAAATGGAACTACCCAAGCAGAACATACTTCTACTTTAAATGTTCATATTTGGTTGAGTTGTCAACCAAACACAATTCAAAATTACTTTTGTAATACTGTAAATAGCCTAAAGTTAAAGGTCCAATGTCCGTTTTTGTCTCAATATCAAATCATTTCTGGGCCACAATTAAGTACTTTATTGTGATTGTTTTCAATTAAAATGGTCAAAAAGAAGAAAATAAAAAATATTCTAAGCAAAGACGTCCACGAAGCGATAACCCACCATCCCACATTTCTCACACAATCATTTTGCTAGGAATGTCTGGGAGTGGTCTGAGTGGAGAGGGGAAAACTGAAAACTAGATGTTATTAGCAGAGAGGTTTGGAACTCTCTTTCTTATTGGTCTACTAACAGATTTACCTCCTGGTGATGTCACAAGGTAGGCCAGAACACCATCCCACCAAAACAGACATTTCAGGCTGACATTTCAGGCTGACATTTCAGGCAGACATTTCAAACAGCTCTTACACTACAAGGGCATTATAATTTTCACAATATTCTTCCAACCTCATAGTGTGAAAATATAAAACACAGGAAAATAACTTTTCTGACTGCACGAGGCTTTCTTACAAACTAATGTAACATTCAACCTTAAATTTGGTAAGACATCCATGGCCACATTTTGAGGTTGTCTTCTTATGTAATCATATACAGCTTGAATGTTGAAGATAGCATGCAGAGGTCGTTGCAGGTCTGTGGAGATCTTTACAGTTGCTGTAATAATCTGCGCAGAATGTTGAACTGCATTGATCAATTGCATATCATGTACTGTACTTTTAATGTAATCTCAATATTTAGTTGCACCCCCCACTTTGGCCTTCAGAACAGCCTCAATTCATTGGACTCTACAAGGTGTCGAAAGCATTTCACTCCACAGGGATGCTGGCCCATGTTGACTCGTATGCTTCTCACAGTTGTGTCAAGTTGGCTGGATGATCTTCGGGTGGTGGACCATTCTTGATACACAAGGGAAACTGTTGAGTGTGAAAAACCCAGCAGCGTTGCAGTTCTTGACACACTCAAACCAGGACTACCATACCCCGTTTAAAGGAACTTAAATATTTAAATATTTTGTCTTGACCATTCACCCTCTGAATGCCACACATACGTAATCCTTGTTTTAATTGTCTAAAGGCTTAAAAACTATTCTTGAACCTGTCTCCTCCCCTTCATCTACGCTGACTGAAGTGGGTTTAATTAGTGACTTTCACCTGGATTCACCTGTCAGTCTATGTCATGGAAAGATGTTTTGTATACTCAGTGTAGGTTGTAATCTCATTGATCAACATCTCAACCAAATTTTAACCAATTATACATGTTGAAATGACATGGTGTGCAGAGTGGGTAGTCTTACAGACCTATAGGTAACCATCCCATTCTTAACCACTGTCTTAAAAACATTATATAGCAATTATACATGGAATCATGGGCCCTTTTATCTTTCAGGTAGTCGACGTTACCATATGCTCATATGCTCATGTGTGTTTCACTACAAACAACTCAGTCACGGCCTCTTTTACCACAGGAGATGGCTAAAACAACCCCAGTCTCCCCATTCCAAACAGCATCTAGGCCCAAGCCCAAACCCATTCATATTGTCAGTCCAACGATCCAAGCACCAATAGGTGGCAGTAGTGATCTTCAACAGAAACCCTGTTCTCCACCAGTCTGCCGTCGTCTCCCCCGGTCGTCTCGGAAGAA
>NC_034188.2:16109507-16149507 GCF_002021735.2 Oncorhynchus kisutch | reverse complement strand
AGGTTACTTATCCTATGCTGTATAGAGCAGCCAGGTCACCCGTGATACAAGTCAGTATTCAGCGTCCATCCCTGTCTGAGGCCGTCAGGAGAGGAAGTGGAAACAGGCCACTAGGGGCAACAGTGAGCACATTTAACTTCAATACCAGCCTCTGATTCCAAAGGTTGCCAGTTGGAATCCAGTGATAGAAAGGGAAAAAATTAAGCTTATCCTTGACCTCAATCATTCAGAGTTAATGCCTAAACTTAACTCTAACCTTCAAAATTCTGAGGTAATGCCTAAACTTAACTCTAACCTTAAAAAATCTGAGGTAATGCCTCAACTTAACTCTAACCTTCAAATTCTGAGTTAATGCCTCAACTTAACTCTAACCTTCAAAAATCTGAGGTAATGCCTCAACTTAACTCTAACCTTAACATTTTTGAGTTAATACCTCAACTTAACCTTAACACATAGAAATGTGACATTTGCAACAACTTCGTTTGAGAAACATGGATGAACGTCTAGTTCTGACGTGAGACTGTGAGATCTCATTGGTATAAAGGGGCTGCTGTATGTAGGGGTTCAGCAAGGTCGTGATCTGCGCAGCATACTAATCAGAGCTCATTACCTAGCTAATATGGGAAAGTCCAAAGGGCACATATACACACACACTCACACAGGTTCACACACACACACACACACACACACATACACACACACACACACACACACACACACACACACACACACACACACACACACACACACACACACACACACACACACACACACACACACACACACACACACACACACACACACACACACACACACACACACACACACACACACACACACACACACACACACACACACACACACATTCTCCCTCTCTCCCTCTGTGGTGTAAATCATCCTTATCGAACACACTGCCTCCATTACAAAGGATATTTTTGGCAATAACTACCCCTGGATGAGACAAATGAGGACAGCAGGGCCACTGCCAGGAACAAGGGCCCAATAGGAAATGTGTGAGTGTGTTTATCCATTGTTTGATTGTCAAGAGATGGCTATTAATATGCTGACTAGGCCCATGTTAAGAGACAATTGGCAATGATTAAAAAACAATACTATCCACAATACCTGTCCCAATACCAGTCCCACTACCATCCACAGTACCAGTCCCAATACCATCCACAGTACCAGTCCCAATACCATCCTCAACACCAGTCCCAATACCATCCACAACACCAGTCCCAATACCAGTCCCAATACCATCCACAATACCAGTCCCAATACCAGCCTCAATACCATCCACAATACCAGCCCCAATGCCAGTCCCAATACCATCCACAATACCAGTCCCAATACCATCCACAATACCAGCCCCAATACCAGCCCCAATGCCAGTCCCAATACCATCCACAATACCAGCCCCAATACCATCCACAACACCAGTCCTAATATACCATCCACAACACCAGTCCCAATACCAGTCCCAATACCATCCACAATACCAGTCCCAATACCAGCCTCAATACCATCCACAATACCAGCCCCAATGCCAGTCCCAATACCATCCACAGTACCAGTCCCAATACCAGTCCCAATACCATCCACAATACCAGTCCCAATACCATCCACAATACCAGTCCCAATACCATCCACAATACCAGTCCCAATACCATCCACAATACCAGCCCCAATACCAGTCCCAATGCCAGTCCCAATACCATCCACAATACCAGTCCCAATACCATCCACAATACCAGCCCCAATGCCGGCCACAATACCTGTCCCAATGCCAATCCCAATACCATCCACAATACCATCCACAATACCAGCCCCAATACCAGCCCTAATACCGTCCACAATACCAGTCCCAATGCCAGTCCCAATACCAGTCCCAATACCATCCACAATACCAGCCCCAATACCGTCCACAATACCAGTCCCAATACCATCCACAATACCAGCCACAATACCAGCCACAAGACCAGCCCCAATACCGTCCACAATACCAGACCCAATACCATTCACAATACCAGTCCCAATACCATCCCCAATACCATCCCCAATGCCAGCCCCAATTCCAGCCTCAATGCCATCCCCAGTCCAAGATAAGACCAGAAACTGATCCTGTTTCTATAGAAACCTAATTTAAACCTTAGGGTCATCCATCCTTGACTGATACAGAGGATGCGTGTGTGTGTGAGTGTGCGTGTGCGTGTGTGGATGTGCGTGTGCGTGTGCGTGTGCGCGTGTGCGTGTGCGGGTGTGGGTGTGCGTGTGTGTGTATTGATGGCCAAGAAATTCTCTTTGATTTACCTTGAAGGTTCTGTGTTTTCGGGTGAGTAAGAGAAACAGTGACTCAGTCACTCAACTAAGTTCTTCTCCAACTCATATCGATGCATTAGGGGTAAATATTTGTCATATTGAATTTCTCCCTGATCCTCTTCTGAAGGCAAACAGACGTTTATTATTCATAGGGGTATCTGATAACAGTGCTTAGTATGCTAATAATGCTATCACAAAGTATGTGTGTGTTATAATAATGTCTCCACCTGAATTATAAAGACTGGCTCGTTCAAATCACACAGACTTATTTGTGTCAATGACATTGTTGTGGAAATTCACCACTAAGGACTCTCTAAACTCAAAGTAAATGAATCAATCTTTATTATCACGGCCGGAGAGGTTCACAAACTCAATCCAAGCTTGATGAAAACTCTGAAAAGGGCGTTCCCTCTCAGTCCTTATATACTGCTACACAAACAAGTCATATAGCATGATTTACATAATTCATAATTCATTATTAAAGTTGGTTCCTGCATATGACTGACGAGGATTCTTCTCTCAAAGCTGGGACCATGAAAATTGAGATCCTCCTTTCGGTTTTCAGAACAATGTTCTGGGCATACTACCAACTGGTCTGGTTTGAGGACAAGGTCACAGTCATCTGCACGAACCAAGATAGAGTGAGAGAAGATGCTGTTTACAATTCAATGCTATCTCTTCAGACAACAACATTTTCCCTCACATTCCTTCCTTTTATCACTCTGTGATAATTCTAGTAACATTTTAAGGTAATCACTAGATTATAGCTTAAACAATCAAAGGAGGTTCTATACTTAATCAACACATACAACCATACACTATCCTTTCAATCCCTTAATTCTGAGTTGTACAAGCTAACTAGTACGTCATACAGTTACACACATGCTTCATTACACAATTTCATTTATGGAAATACTATCATCATAATAATGCTAAAATCTACAGTCAAGGTTATACTTCAATCAACGGGAGTGAATCTATCCAAAAATACACACATACAGTATACACAAGGTATCTGTAGACCAAGAGGGAAATACATCTCTCAAGGTTTAACCATTGTTTCCATGGCTCTTACCACAATCGGGTTGCAGTGGCCTGTTCTGTACTTTCTGTCCCTGGGACATCAACTAGTCAAAATATCAAACCTGTTGTTTAACCAATCTGCTAGGGCCTTCAAAAAGATGGTGCTGACTTATCAGTTCAATATTCAGTACCAAAAACATTTACTTGGATCTACTTCAATTTTGGACAGGTTTCCACATAATGGAAACAGATTATTGTTTTAGATGACATTACCTTCTTATTTAAATCACTGTAAAATTTAAACTATAGAATTGAGAAATAATAATTGGAAATGGTCAAAAACGTCTCTTATTCAATTATTGATACCTCTCTCCCAAATGTTCCCACTGTGTCCCTTACAGCCTGAGTTCAGTGAGTATCACTCACTTTCACTGGCGGCTTATCTACACTTCCCTCTACACTTTCCAATAGGAACAATATTCTTATTCACTACTGCTAGTACACACGGATCACTCTCAAACAATGTTCTGCTTTTACCCCTATTGTAAGGTTTAAAATCAAACAAAACAAACATGATAACTTTCTCCTTATTGGAAGGCATTGTTTGCATTTTAGTCTACCCGAACAATGTTACTCTATTTATTACCAATTTCTGTTGGATATTCACTTTCTGCTTTGCACTCATTAAATGTCTATTATTTTGAGATTTGTGTGTATTGCGCCGAAATTATAAAATACATTGGCCAATTCAGAAGGGGAGAGAGACACTTTGGAAGGACCTTCCTTTTTAACCGTTTCATGCGTGAGTTCCAATTATCTCTAACGGTCGCCCCAGCGTGATTTTAATGCACGTGATGTTAGAACGTTCTCTCCATTCCAGAATGTGATTGCTACGTAACTGTACATTTAATCCGCGCTGCCCTCAAACCAAAACACGTAGCCTGTTTTTATTTATTGGCTGTTTTCAATTAGTCCATTTCGAATTCTTTTCTAAGAGCAGTTGGAATTGAGGTGTGTTCCGCCTCATTCATTCATTCATTCATATAAAAGTAGTCATTTTTACTTTTGCGGACCTATTCATTTTTTGGACCTGGATAAAATTCCCCAAACACTTCCCAATTGTTTGTGCCACAAACACTTCCCAATTGTAGTCTGCAAGTCTGCAGACATTGGCTCATCTCCCATCCTGCACACACACGTGTTCACATTTTCCGTCTGTTGCCTGCATCGCAGTCAAAGTTGTTTTTGTAACCAATAATAACTTTGTAAAATTGTGCTATTCTATCAATGTAAGTGCCTTTTTTTGTTACAATAGTTTCTGCATGTCGTGTCATGTCATTTCTAATGTAGCATAATATTTTTGGGTACATTCCTTATAACCGCGGACACGCGAGGTAACGTTACTCATTTCATAACCTTTATGGTGTTATATTCGTGCTTATGTAGCTAGTTGTATTCTTCTTTTAGCTCTGTAAAACAATGCTAATTTAGTCAGTAGTATTGGCTTGTATTTTGAAGCTACCCTGGAAAAATTGAAAAATATCTTCTTATACCACTTGATCGTTTTCTGAGTGCATTCCACAAAGCTGTTTATCATGTCTGCCTTATCCACTGCCCCCATTTTGAGGTTATAGTCAAACACGCAGTCTGGTTTGATTTTTCTCTCCCCCGTCAGGTGGTCCACCTTCCCTGTGGCCGACATGGTTGCTGTATGGACAGTGGAGAGGACATGGATGTCTCATTTGTCATGCAACTTTACTGCCTTCTGATGACATTTCTTATTTTGTGTAACGTGTCATTTAGGATGGCAGTAGCACTGGTGATGAAATGCAGTCATTGCAGCAGAACTAGGAAGCAGTCTCTGGAAAAGAGGGTGGCAAAGAAGGGAGTTGCAAACATAGGATCTGTGATCTTAGGGAGTTCTTCTTTACTCTCCCCATGAGAAGGACTGTCACCAGGAAGGTATACATTTCACAAATTGTGGTTGCCCCCCCCCCTACTCCTGGCTCTCTCTTCTCCTGTAGCTCCAAGGCATAGCGATTGGTCTCTGCTATGTCTCTCACCAGCTCCTCTGTCAGAAACAACTTGAAGCACTCTGCCTCAGATGGAAATGGCAAGGGGCGTTGCACTCCAGACTGGGACTCATCAACACAAACAGCAGGACAAGGAGGGGTGAAATGGCTGGCCTTCTTCCAGCTACCACAGAACTCCTGTCCTTCATCCACTGTCGGTCTGCCTCCATCACCACCAGCATCTTCAAAGGGGACTAGGACTTTGTCAATGGACAAGGTGTCCTCAGATTCAGGGTTCTCAATGGCTGGGGGGCAGCTCCTCACTGTCACTGTCAGAATTTTTTACATCTCCAGAATTTGTGAGTTGTCTCCTTTTGAAAGACATTGCTAATGCTACAGCTTAGCTCACTAGCTACGTACATAAACAACAACACTGAATGGCTCAGAGTGGGAGTGAGAGGTTATGTGATTGACTGCCAGCATGCACCACTTGTATCAATAAATCACTATCAGAAAATGTTTTGTGTGGTAATTATTGATATATTTACAGTTTTTTTCACGTTTTTCAATTAACGGTGATAAATCATACATTCCGATTCTTGCATAGATTGTAATAAACACATTATGCGTAAAATACTTTTATGAAGGTTGTACTGATTATGATGAGCTAAGCTAATTCCAGCTATGTGTGTGGAGCCATGTTTGTTGACATACAATGCATTCTGGGTTTCCCGTAATCGTCTGTCGGACCAAATATGTTATAACAAAAGGAGGTGAGTATGGGTTCACTCATTTTTTGAGAACTTCAGGAAGTGAATGGTGGGATGTGAACGATTGTAGACGACACACCCCTTCAACATGCATACTATAAACAGAACTCATTTTGTCTTCTCTTATTATCTTTGGTTTCTGTGAGGGAAAAAAGCATGGCTGGGCGCTGAAACTAATCATCGTCGGATTACTTTCGAATTCTAGAAAGTGTTATACTCAATTATTTCGATCAATGGTGAGCTCGCCCGTGATGTGATTAATTATACATAGTAATTGCTATTAGCTAATTCATATTGTAGTTTATATCAGCCGAGAGATAGAAAATATGACCGCTTGTGTTGCGTCAATCTTTAGGACAAATGTAGCCTACATTTTTCCTGTTTGGATGATCATGTTATGCTATAGATACTTCTGTGAATATCTGAACATTGCATCCAAAAATAAACTGCTCACATTCTGGACATAACTTTTTAAGTACTGTTTTTGTGTAAATAGTTTCTGAAAAAAGTGTGGCCAGCTCAATTGCTGATTGTTGCGTCATTTGAAACTGGCCGTTCTAAATAAGTGTTCTAATCACACGGGTGTGATCGTACGCTTCAGGGACCACTGTAGAACGATCACACCCATGTGATGGTACGTGTGAAATGGTTAAGGAAGCTCTCGAGACTAGAGTTTCTTTCTGGGATCAACAGTTATTATAACTGGGATAGCACTGAAAATCAGTCTACTGTCATTGGAATGTTCTGTCCAAAAATCATTGGTCCGATTGAACAGGATACGGGTTTTGTTTCAAAATGTATTACTGGGGGGAGGAAATCCAATATAGTTTTATTGGTTAGGGGTAAGTCAAGTCCCGTACCTTTACCAAAAGTGATTGGTTAGGGGTAAGTCTGGGGCTGGGGAAAAACTGTGACACCAATCAGGCCCTTGAGGACTAGAATTGCCCACTGCTTCAGACACTCATACTCATCAGAACACTGAGGCTTTATTTTCCAGACTCTTCAGACACTCATACTCATCAGAACACTGAGGCTTTATTTTCCAGACTCTTCAGACACTCATACTCATCAGAACACTGAGGCTTTATTTTCCAGACTCTTCAGACACTCATACTCATCAGAACACTGAGGCTTTATTTTCCAGACTCTTTAGACACTCATACTCATCAGAACACTGAGGCTTTATTTTCCAGACTCTTCAGACACTCATACTCATCAGAACACTGAGGCTTTATTTTCCAGACTCTTCAGACACTCATACTCATCAGAACACTGAGGCTTTATTTCACAGACTCTTTAGACAGTCATACTCATCAGAAAACTTCGTAGTGGCCATTCCATCAGTTATGAGGGCCCAGCAGGGCTCACCTTCTCCGATGACCATCTACTACTGGGCCACCACTACTGGACCTGCGTTGGTCGCTTTGGCTCAGGATTCATCTCACCCTCTTTTGAGCCACTACTTTCGGCCTGCATTGGTCCCTTTGGCTCAGGATTCATCTGTCCCTCTTCTGGGACACCACTCCGGGCCTGCGTTGGTCCCTTTGGCTCAGGACTCATCTCACTCTCTGTCAGGTTTCTGCAGTGGTGGTGGTCAGAAGAACTTGGTATGGGGGTCCTTCCACCTCTTTCTCCTGAAGTCTTTGACCACCACAAAATCACCTGGGTTCAAATAGTGCTTAGCTCCACCTGACAAGTTCGGGCAAAGATGGCTTCACCCGGGGGAAAGAGTCTTAAAAACACTGTTAAGGGTGACACAATACTTAACCATGTCTTCCTCCATTCCTTGCAGGGACAACCTGTTCTGGGCAAAAGGTATATTAGTCATCCTCATTGGACGGCCAGTCAGCACCTTGTGAGGAGAGAGACCAGTGACTGTGTGGGATCTGCCTCTCATACTCAGAAGTGCCAATGGAAGCACTACCCATGTCAGGCTTGTTTCACCAATTAGTTTAATAAATGTTGTTTTCAGAGTTTGGTTCAATGTTGTTGGTCATGCAAATCAAACATTGTACAACCCCACCACCAGAGAAATTTCTGCAAACACAGTAAAACCTATTCTACACCAATATTTATTTACAAGATCCAGCATTCCTAGAACCGGGACAAAAACTGAGGACCCCGGTCGGAGACCATTTCCACCAGGGGTCCATGGATCTGGAAGACGTGCTGCACCATAAGCTGGGCCATCTCTTTGGCAGAGGGTAGCTTGGGGAGAGGAATTAGGTGGGTGGCTTCGGAAAACCGGTTTACTACTGTCAGGATGGCGGTGTTGCCATCAGATGGGGAAAGACCTGTGATGAAGTCCAGGGATATGTGAGACCAGGTACAGTGAGGGACAGACAGTGGTTGAAGAAGACCAGATGGAGCTTGCAGAGGAGTCTTGTTCTGCTCACAGACTGTGCAGGTGGTAACGAACAGGCGATGTCCGGGACCATGGTAGGCCATAAAGGACAGGGTCTGACTGGAGCCTGGCTGGCAGGCAAGCCTGCAGGAGTGGGCCCACTCCAGGACCGAGGAGCGGACAGCGTCAGGCACAAACAGTAGACTGACGTCCCGCCCCCTCCAGCCAGTGCCTCCACTCTTCCAACACCATCTACACTCACGAGAAGCTCATGATTCCCCACATCGTAGATCCTCTCCGTGGTATTGAGGTGATGGGAGAAAAAGGCGAAGGGATGTAACTTTAGGTCCAGGGCAGTAGGTAGGTGGACCAGGTGCGCACCAGGCGCACTTGGCATTCCGTAGGTCCAGCTTGGAGAACAAGGTGGCACCCTGGAGCATCTTGAAGGCTGAGGAGATGAGTGGTAGCTGGTAGCGGTTCTTCACCGGGATGTCGTTGAGACCCTGGTAGTCGATGCACAGATGTTTTGTCCTTCATCTTCACAAAGAAGAACTCTGTGCCGGCACGGGATGCAGAAGGATGGATGAAACCTGCAGCTAGGGAGTCCTCAATGTAGGTCTCCATAGCCTTGTTCTCCGGATGAACGCTGCAGCTTGAAAATGAGGGAGCAGTGGGAGAGAAAAGCGATCCAGAGGAGGTAAGCAGGGTTCTCGGGACACTGGGGTAGGCTGGGATATTACGGGTGTGACCCGCTGCCCAGTGAGGAATCTGCAGGATTGCTCCAGCAAAGTCTCGAACGCCTGGACATGGCATTCTGACAGGGTATGGAGTCCCTCCATAAGACATTGCAGTAACCCCTTGTGTCATCCAATGGTGGCTCCTTGCATGGAGATGACATTGTGGAGCTGGTCTGAGTCTGCTGGGTCGGTCATGGCCAGTTCGTACTATCACGTTTTAGGAAAGACCCAGATGCAGACAGTGTTGAAGTAACAAAAGTGTATTATTAGAACAGGGGCAGACAAAACGACAGGTCAAGTGGTACAGAACGGCAGGCAGGCTCAGGGTCAGGGTCAGGCAGAGGTCAATTATCCAGGGAGGTGTGACAAGGTACAGAACGGCAGGCAGGCTCAGGTTCAGGGCAGGCAGAATGGTCAAAACCGGGAAAACTAGAAAACAGGAACAATAGAAAAAGACAGGAGCAAGGGGAAAAATGCTGATAGGCTTGACGGACAAAAAAAACTGGCAACGGACAAAACGAACTGGCAACAGACAAACAGAGAACACAGGTATAAAAACACAGGGGATAATGAGGGGAGATGGGAGACACCTGGTGTGGGGTTGAGACAAGCACAAAGACAGGTGAAACAGATCAGGGTATGACAATTCCTCATTTTGACACATATCTTGTAATACCACAGTCATGGTTTCAACGGGAATTGGTTGTTTTCTTGGTATTGCCATTGCAGTAGCATAGTATGGGGAATAGAAAGTTGCTGTTGAAGCTGACCACTCCCCCATCAGTTTCTTCCATCACTTTCTTCATCCAAATACACACATTTTATATTGTTTTCCAGGAGCTTTTCATAACAACAATGGGGAACAGAGCCAGGGACTTCATACAGACTCCTCTTTGTACGCGTCAGCAACACTCCAGCTGGTAGTCTTCTCCTCTGTATATTCCATTCATGGTTATCTCAGATTTTTGTTTTGACCATCTCTGTTGGTATTCAGGGTCCTCTTCACATGAGGGAACAGCAGCAGTAGAATGTAGGTATTCAGACACTTCCCAGTTACCATGCAACGGGGAAGAGAGGGACTGCTCTCTCAGCTCTCCCTCAACATGTTGATCATTCAGGTGCCAAGCATAGTAACAGCTCATCAGGCATGGGAAGATTCCATTTTCTCTCAATCCCAATCCTTCTTCAGAGAGCTCCAACTGTGTGCATTGTTTTCTTTGAGGGGTGGACAGACAGGGCCCCAGTGTCCACCAAAAAATGTAACTCTTTGTTTTTTAAGCTAAAGTGGCGATAAGGCGGTGTTGGGTTCAACATAAGCAGCTGACAGGTTTCTTCTGGTTTTTCATCATTATCTTCTTCATTAGTTTCTTCTTCTGTTTCCCCTTCATCCTATGTTTGGTAGCCCCCTTCTCCACCTGCACGCCAACAGGTGGGGAAGGACACTCTCTTTGGCCTCCAGCTCCAGGACAGTATCTTGAGAAATGCCCTAACTTCCCAAAGTTGTAGCAGGTCCAGTATCTCCCTCTGTAGCTCTAGAAGGGAGCCCTCGGCATCTACCTCTTCCTCTGCCTCTTTTTCTCTTTGCTCGTTTGCTCTGGTTCTTGTCTTGGTTGGTTGCTTTCTGTCTTCAGCTCCAGCAGCTTCTGCAACTCCTCCAACAGCTCCTAATCCCACGGCTCCTTCATATGGCACAGGCCCACCCCCAAATTGTTATGAGCGGGTGAGAGGCCACCATCTCCGTCTGCTGGTGGAGGATTTGGCAGTGGCGGATCGTAAGGGAGCCCCATGAAAGGGTTCCCCTCGGAGCAAGGCCAGCCAGGCTTCTTCTTTTCTTTTTTCCTTCTTCCTCTTGAAGTTGGCCTCTCACAGATTTTTTTCTGTGCTCAGTGTTCCATCAGTGGGGAAATCTCCATCTGTCCAGTCTTCTGTTTGGTTCAGTACCCCATTACCATGTTTTTTGCAATTGCACGACACAGCCCTTTTGGTTCCCAGCACGGATCCTCCATCTTACTCTTATTATATTCCTTTCCCATACTAAATCCCTTGTTGAAATCATTAGAATAAACTTCCAGCTTAACACATCCCACACTCACACAACCCCTGTTCAGTTAATTGGTCAATCACACAATACTCACATCCACATTCACTTAGTACTATTCCCAAACACATTCATTAACCTCCCTTATTACTCCTTATGCATCTTCAACGATTCTCTTGTCGTTACCTTCTATGCATTCATAAGTATCTTCAATGTTTCCTCTATAGCAGGCCTGGGCAACTCCAGTCCTTGGGGCCTGATTGGTGTCACATTTCTTCCCCAGCCCCAGCTAACTCACCTGACTCCAATAATCAACTAATCATGATCTTCAGTTAAAAATGCTATTAGTTTAAATCAGGTGTGTTTGCTAGAGATGGAGAACAGTGTGACACCAATCAGGCCCCTGAGGACTGGAATTAACCAGGCCTGCTCTATGGTCTCTATGGTCTCTATAGTCGCCATAGAGTCTCTATAGTATCTATAGTATATATAGTGTCTCAGTCTCTATAGTCTCTAAAGTCTATATAGTTGTAAATGCTTTAGTCTCTATAGACTCTATAGTCTTGCCGCTTCCTGTACATATAAAATAGCACCTCAAGCACCTTGTGCTATTACCAGTGATTCTCAGACCACGTAGACACTTCTCATAAACACCTACAGATAATTGTCAGTGGGGCTTTTCCTGCCGACACTCTAGCCTTCTAGCTATAGCCTTCTCTTAAGACTATTGAACCTTTATTCATTTTTATTGGTTTAATTTTTATTGGTTTTATTATACAGAAATATATATATAATATATTTTATATATACACACATATATGTTTTTGTTAAATACAAATGAATTTAAATTGAGTTGTCCTTCTAGTTTTGTAGATGTTTCCTCCCAGATGCATCCCACAGTGAAGGTCTGTTATGGGCGGATCCTCATCCTCTTTTAGTGAGAAGGGAATTTCCCTTTACGTATTCCCAAGAATGCGCCACCGGTGTTCCCTCTCAGACCTTCACTGACGGACCACGTTGACAAATCAAACATATACTTTGTGTTGCCAGAATTGTTGTGGAAATTCACCACTAAGGACTCAAACTCAAAGTAAATAAATCAATCTTTATTATCACTACTGGAGAGGTTCACAAACTCAATCCAAGATTGATGAAAACTCTGATGGGGGCGTTCCCTCTCAGTCCTTATATACTGCTACACAAACAAGTCATATAGGCATGATTTACAATACCAGTCAAAAGTTTGGATTAACCTACTCATTCCAGGGGTTTTCTTTATTTTTCCTATTTTATACATTGTAGAATAATAGTGAAGACATCAAAACTATGAAAGAGTAACCAAAAAAGTGTTAAACAAATATAAACTAAATATATACTTTATTTGAGATTTTTCAAAGTAGCCACCCTTTGCCTTGATGACAGTTTTGCACACTCACTATTATTCTACAATGTAGAAAATAGTCAAGATAAAGAAAAACCCTTGAATGAGTAGGTGTGTCCAAACTTTTGACTGGTACTGTATATAATTCATAATTATTATTAACGTTGGTTCCTGCTTGTGACTGACAAGGCTTCTTCTCTCAAAGCTGGGACCTTGAAACTGAGATACTCATTTTGATTCCCAGAGCTATGTTCTAGGTGTACTGTCAATTGATCTGAGGAGGAGGTCACAGTCACCTGCAAGAACCGAGTGAGAAGATATGCTGTGTACAATTCAATGCTATCTCTTCAGACAGCAACATTTTCCCTCAAAACATCATTTTCACACACACACACACACACACACACACACACACACACACACACACACACACACACACACACACACACACACACACACACACACACACACACACACACACACACACACACACACACACACACACACACACACCCTCTTCTCCGCTAGCTGACCCCCTGCCCCCTGTCAGATAGTGCCAAACAGGAAAGTGGGAAGTGTAAACTCATTATAAACGATGATGCTTCTGTCAGATAATGACAGATCTCCACTCTGTCTCATGTTATTACTGGGTCAGGAAGAGAAGAGAGGAGACGAGTCGCATCAGTTCATTACTGTGAGTGCAATAGAGAGCACAGACATGACAGAATGTGGACACTGAGTAGAAATTGAGAAAATTATAGAGACAAATAAAAAAAATCTAGAAGTAGAAATATATATACTAAATATATATATACACTGCTCAAAAAAATAAAGGGAACACTAAAATAACACATCCTAGATCTGAATGAATGAAATATTCTTATTAAATACTTTTTTCTTTACATAGTTGAATGTGCTGACAACAAAATCACACAAAAATTATCAATGGAAATCAAATGTATCAACCCATGGAGTTCTGGATTTGGAGTCACACTCAAAAATTAAAGTGGAAAACGCAACTTTGATGTAATGTCCTTAAAACAAGTCAAAATGAGGCTTGGTAGTGTGTGTGGCCTCCACGTGCCTGTATGACCTCCCTACAACGACTGGGCATGCTCCTGATGAGGTGGCAGAGGGTCTCCTTAGGGATCTCCTCCCAGACCTGGACTAAAGCATCTGCCAACTCCTGGACAGTCTGTGGTGCCAGTCTGTGATGTCCCAGATGTGCTCAATTGGATTCAGGTCTGGGGAACGGGCGGGCCAGTCCATAGCATCGATGCCTTCCTCTTGCAGGAACTGCTGACACACTCCAGCCACATGAGGTCTAGCATTGTCTTGCATTAGGAGGAACCCAGGGCCAACAGCACCAGCATATGTTCTCACAAGGGGTCTGAGGATCTCATCTCGGTACCTAATGGCAGTCAGGCTACCTCTGGCGAGCACATGGAGGGCTGTGCGGCCCCCCAAAGAAATGCCACCCCACACCATGACTGAGCCACTGCCAAACCGGTCATGCTGGAGGATGTTGCAGGCAGCAGAAAGTTCTCCACGGCGTCTCCAGACTCTGTCACGTCTGTCACATGCTCAGTGTGAACCTGCTTTCATCTGTGAAGAGCACAGGGCGCCAGTGGCGAATTTGCCAATCTTGGTGTTCTCTGGCAAATGCCAAACGTCTTGCACGGTGTTGGGCTGTAAGCACAACCCCCACCTGTGGATGTCGGGCCCTCATACCACCCTCATGGAGTCTGTTTCTGACCGTTTGAGCAGACACATGCACATTTGGCTCTGGCAGTGCTCCTCCTGCTCCCCCTTGCACAAAGGCGTATGTAGCGATCCTGCTGTTGGGTTGTTGCCCTCCTACGGCCTCCTCCACATCTCCTGATGTACTGGCCTGTCTCCTGGTAGCGCCTTCATGCTCTGGACACTACGCTGACAGACACAGCAAACCTTCTTGCCACAGCTCGCATTGATGTGCCATCCTGGATGAGCTGCACTACCTGAGTCACTTGTGTGGGTTGTAGACTCCGTCTCATGCTACCACTAGAGTGAAAGCACCGCCAGCATTCAAAGTGACCAAAACATCAGTCAGGAAGCATAGGAACTGAGAAGTGGTCTGTGCTCACCACCTGCAGAACCACTCCTTTATTGGGGGTGTCTTGCTAATTGCCTATAATTTCCACCTATTGTCTATTCCATTTGCACAACAGCATGTGACATTTATTGTCAATCAGTGTTGCTTCCTAAGCGGACAGTTTGATCTCACAGAAGTGTGATTGACTTGGAGTTACATTGTGTTGTTTAAGTGTTCCCTTTATTTTTTTGAGCAGTGTATATAGAAAGGAGAGCTGGATAGAAAGAGAGAGAAAGAGAGAGGGAAAATAGAAAGACAAACAGAGACAAAGAGATGGGAGAGAGAACGAGAGAGAGAGAGAGAGAGAGAGAGAAAAAAAGAGCGAGTGAGCGAGATGAAGAAAGATAGAGAGAAAGAGAAAGGGGGAGAAAGAGAAAGGGGGAGAGAGACCTAAACAAGTCTTAATACACTCCTCATTAGCGTAGCGGCAGGCGAGCTACAAGCTGAGGTCACCTATTCCCTCCACTTCCCTAAATAGATCTATTTTTTTCTCTTCATCTCCTTTCCCTCTCATCTTCCAATTTCCCTCTATGGCTTTTTAACTGTGTTGTTTGTTACAGCTCCTCTCTGGTAGAATTATGCTTTATAAATGTTTAATAGCTGTACATGAGAGTCGCTCTGCTTTAGCCTTTCACACTTTGTCTTACAAAACACACACACACACACACACACACACACACACACACACACACACACACACACACACACACACACACACACACACACACACACACACACACACACACACACACACACACACACTCTCTCTCGCTCTCTCTGTGTCCAACTGTAAGTCCTGCATTCAGATTTAGGAGAGGCTGCAGGAAAGAGAGTAGATTGCTGTTTTAAATCATATGTTATGCTGCTACAGTTGATCATATTGGTTGTCATAGTTATATCTTAATAACAATTATTAATGGCATGATATCAAGTTGGTGTTGGAGAGAGAGTAGAGTGGGATGTAGACACTGTTCCAACCAGCTCTCACAGTCCCACGTCAGAATTAGACGTTCATCCATGTTTCACAAAAGTAACATTTAGAAGTTCTTGTGAACATCAACTTTCGGAGAGTTTAACCTCTAGCGACGAGCAATCCCGTATCCGGGAGCGTAATCATAGCCTCAAGTGTGTCTGTTCACCCTGCTTGGCTGAGAAATCGACCGAAAATACTTAAACTATAACGCCAAACTTTTTTCAAAATTTGCTCCATAATATTGACAGAAACACGGCAAACGTTGTTTAGGATCCATCCTCAAGGTGATTTTAACATATGTATTCGATAATATATCCGTGGAGGCAATTGGTTTCTCATAAGAAACGATTGGAAAAATGGCTACCTCAGTATTTTACGCAAGGTTTTCTCCCGGAGACACCATGCGTCCACTCGCCCTATATGGTCTCCAATGGAAATGCCTAAAAAGATGTCACAATGCTGCAGACACCTTGGGGAAAACGTGGAAAACGTAAGCTGACTCCTAGCTCCTTCACAGCCATATAATAAGGAGTCATTGGCATGAGGCGGTTTCAAAAAATGCAGCACTTCCTGATTGGATTTTCATCTGGGTTTTGGCAGTAACATCAGTTCTGTGTCACTCACAGACAACATCTTTGCAGTTTTGGAACGTCAGAGTGTTTTCTTTCCAAATCTGTCAATTATATGCATAGTCGAGCATCTTTTCGTGACAAAATATCTTGTTTAAAACGGGAACGTTTTTCATCCAAAAATTAAAATAGCGCCCCCTATATCCAAGAAGTTAAGGTTTGGGATAGGCATTAACTCCTAATGGTTAAGGTAAGGGTTAAGGTTTGGGATAGGCATTAACTCCTAATGGTTAAGGTAAGGGTTAAGGTTACGGTTAGGCATTAACTCCTAATGGTTAAGGTAAGGGTTAAGGTTTGGGATAGGCATTAACTCCTAATGGTTAAGGTAAGGGTTAAGGTTTGGGATAGGCATTAACTCCTAATGGTTAAGGTAAGGGTTAAGGTTTGGGATAGGCATTAACTCCTAATGGTTAAGGTAAGGGTTAAGGTTTGGGATAGGCATTAACTCCTAATGGTTAAGGTAAGGGTTAAGGTTTGGGATAGGCATGAACTCCTAATGGTTAAGGTAAGGGTTAAGGTTTGGGATAGGCATTAACTCCTAATGGTTAAGGTAAGGGTTAAGGTTACGGTTAGGCATTAACTCCTAATGGTTAAGGTAAGGGTTAAGGTTTGGGATAGGCATTAACTCCTAATGGTTAAGGTAAGGGTTAAGGTTACGGTTAGGCATTAACTCCTAATGGTTAAGGTAAGGGTTAAGGTTTGGGATAGGCATTAACTCCTAATGGTTAAGGTAAGGGTTAAGGTTTGGGATAGGCATTAACTCCTAATGGTTAAGGTAAGGGTTAAGGTTACGGATAGGCATTAACTCCTAATGGTTAAGGTAAGGGTTAAGGTTTGGGATAGGCATTAACTCCTAATGGTTAAGGTAAGGGTTAAGGTTACGGATAGGCATTAACTCCTAATGGTTAAGGTAAGGGTTAAGGTTTGGGATAGGCATTAACTCCTAATGGTTAAGGTAAGGGTTAAGGTTTGGGATAGGCATTAACTCCTAATGGTTAAGGTAAGGGTTAAGGTTACGGTTAGGCATTAACTCCTAATGGTTAAGGTAAGGGTTAAGGTTTGGGATAGGCATTAACTCCTAATGGTTAAGGTAAGGGTTAAGGTTTGGGATAGGCATTAACTCCTAATGGTTAAGGTAAGGGTTAAGGTTTGGGATAGGCATTAACTCCTAATGGTTAAGGTAAGGGTTAAGGTTTGGGTTAGGCATTAACTCCTAATGGTTAAGGTAAGGGTTAAGGTTTGGGATAGGCATTAACTCCTAATGGTTAAGGTAAGGGTTAAGGTTTGGGATAGGCATTAACTCCTAATGGTTAGGTAAGGGTTAAGGTTTGGGATAGGCATTAACTCCTAATGGTTAAGGTAAGGGTTAAGGTTTGGGATAGGCATTAACTCCTAATGGTTAAGGTAAGGGTTAAGGTTTGGGATAGGCATTAACTCCTAATGGTTAAGGTAAGGGTTAAGGTTTGGGATAGGCATTAACTCCTAATGGTTAAGGTAAGGGTTAAGGTTTGGGATAGGCATTAACTCCTAATGGTTAAGGTAAGGGTTAAGGTTTGGGATAGGCATTAACTCCTAATGGTTAAGGTAAGGGTTAAGGTTTGGGATAGGCATTAACTCCTAATGGTTAAGGTAAGGGTTAAGGTTTGGGATAGGCATTAACTCCTAATGGTTAAGGTAAGGGTTAAGGTTTGGGATAGGCATTAACTCCTAATGGTTAAGGTAAGGGTTAAGGTTTGGGATAGGCATTAACTCCTAATGGTTAAGGTAAGGGTTAAGGTTTGGGATAGGCATTAACTCCTAATGGTTAAGGTAAGGGTTAAGGTTTGGGATAGGCATTAACTCCTAATGGTTAAGGTAAGGGTTAAGGTTACGGTTAGGCATTAACTCCTAATGGTTAAGGTAAGGGTTAAGGTTTGGGATAGGCATTAACTCCTAATGGTTAAGGTAAGGGTTAAGGTTTGGGATAGGCATTAACTCCTAATGGTTAAGGTAAGGGTTAAGGTTTGGGATAGGCTTATAACAAAAATCTCAAAAATAACTGTTGCTGGATTCCTTTGGAATCAGAGGCAGATGCTTACGCCCATCCACCATTCCTGTCCACAAATTTCCAGCAAAACCCAAACCTATTTGAAGGTAACAGCTCCCACTGTTGCCAAAGTGACCGGTTTCCACATCATCTCCCGATGTCCTCAGACAGGGATGGACGTCGAATACTGACTTGTATCACAGGTGACCTGGCTGCACTGTTCAGCATTCTGTTCTTTCCCTTTCATTAAGTCCTGAATAGTACTTCTGGAGAAGGGACTACATTATTCAGGGTTTGATTAAGCGGTGAACAGAAGGAAGACAGGACTGCTTTGTTGTCTTTCCACTTGTGTTGTTTATTCTAGAGGATTCTGAGGCCGAGGAAACATCAACCGGGGTTACAACTTGTTGGTAGAACCATAGCCCACTGAATAATTGGATTGTGGTGTGTGTGTGTGTTTTAAAATACTTGAATTGAATGGTGCCCAGGGTGTATTTACCTGCTACTCCTCTCCTCTCCTCTCCTCTCCTCTCCTCTCCTCTCCTCTCCTCTCCTCTCCTCTCCTCTCCTCTCCTCTCCTCTCCTCTCCTCTCCTCTCCTCTCCTCTCCTCTCCTCTCCTCTCCTCTCCTCTCTCTCCTCTCCTCTCCTCTCCTCTCCTCTCCTTTCCTCTCCTCTCCTCTCCTCTCCTCTCCTCTCCTCTCCTCTCCTCTCCTCTCCTCTCCTCTCCTCTCCTCTCCTGTAAAGAGTGTGTCCGATCTACCTCCACAATCAATACTCCTAACAAGGGTAAGTGAGCCACCCTGATGAATCGGTGTATGTGTTGTTTGTGTGCGTGTCATCCTGATGAATCCGTGTGTGTGTGCATGTGTGTCTGTGTTTGTGTGTGTGGTCCTGATAAACTGGTGTGTGTGTGTTTTGTTAACGCCACTCGTTCAGGAGTAATGAGCAAGTTGCCCCTGTGGTAACCCCTGCAGAGTCAGTTAGGGAGATGGATGTGGCCCATGTGTGTGTGAGCATGAGCGTGTGTGTGTGTGTGTGTGTGTGAGTGAGTGTGTGTGCATCGTGATGAATGTGCCCAGACTGGGTCATCTAGTGGACTGTACCAGATGATCTATCTCTCTGGTCAATATACATGGGAGGCAGTGGAAGTGGTTGGATGTCAGCAGTGTACTGAAGAACATTTACAAAACAACAGGTCTGGACTCAAAAGGTATAGAGGCTAATGTCCCCAAAAGAAACAGAGAGCAGGAGAAAGAGAGAGAGAAAGAGAGAGAGAGAGAGAGAGAAAGAGAGAGAGAAAGAGAGAGAGACTTTATATATTCACTTTATATATTATCTACCTCACTTGCTTTGGCAATGTTAACACATGTTTCACATGCCAATAGAGCCCTTGAATTGAATTGAATTGAGAGAAAGAGAGAGAGAGAGAGAGAGAGAGAGAGAGAGAGAGAGAGAGAGTGTGCCTATAGTTAGAGTGTATACGTCTGCCTGTAGTTAGAGTGTGTACGTCTGCCTGTAGTTAGTGTGTGTAGGTCTGCCTATAGTTAGAGTGTGTACGTCTGCCTGTAGTTAGAGTGTATACGTCTGCCTATAGTTAGAGTGTGTAGGTCTGCCTATAGTTAGAGTGTATACGTCTGCCTATAGTTAGAGTGTATACGTCTGCCTATAGTTAGTGTATACGTCTGCCTATAGTTAGAGTGTATACGTCTGCCTATAGTTAGTGTATACGTCTGCCTATAGTTAGTGTGTATACGTCTGCCTATAGTTAGTGTGTACGTCTGCCTATAGTTAGAGTGTATACGTCAGCCTATAGTTAGTGTGTATACGTCTGCCTATAGTTAGAGTGTATACGTCTGCCTGTAGTTAGTGTGTACGTCTGCCTATAGTTAGAGTGTATACGTCTGCCTATAGTTAGTGTGTACGTCTGCCTATAGTTAGAGTGTATACGTCTGCCTATAGTTAGAGTGTATACGTCTGCCTATAGTTAGAGTGTATACGTCTGCCTATAGTTAGAGTGTATACGTCTGCCTATAGTTAGAGTGTATACGTCTGCCTATAGTTAGTGTGTACGTCTGCCTATAGTTAGAGTGTATACGTCTGCCTATAGTTAGAGTGTATACGTCTGCCTATAGTTAGTGTGTACGTCTGCCTATAGTTAGAGTGTATACGTCTGCCTATAGTTAGAGTGTATACGTCTGCCTATAGTTAGTGTGTACGTCTGCCTATAGTTAGAGTGTATACGTCTGCCTATAGTTAGTGTGTACGTCTGCCTATAGTTAGAGTGTATACGTCTGCCTATAGTTAGAGTGTATACGTCTGCCTATAGTTAGAGTGTATACGTCTGCCTATAGTTAGTGTGTACGTCTGCCTATAGTTAGAGTGTATACGTCTGCCTATAGTTAGAGTGGATACGTCTGCCTATAGTTAGTGTATACGTCTGCCTATAGTTAGTGTGTACGTCTGCCTATAGTTAGAGTGTATACGTCTGCCTATAGTTAGAGTGTATACGTCTGCCTATAGTTAGAGTGTATACGTCTGCCTATAGTTAGAGTGTATACGTCTGCCTATAGTTAGAGTGTATACGTCTGCCTGTAGTTAGTGTGTACGTCTGCCTATAGTTAGAGTGTATACGTCTGCCTATAGTTAGTGTGTACGTCTGCCTATAGTTAGAGTGTATACGTCTGCCTATAGTTAGTGTGTACGTCTGCCTATAGTTAGAGTGTATACGTCTGCCTATAGTTAGAGTGTATACGTCTGCCTATAGTTAGAGTGTATACGTCTGCCTATAGTTAGAGTGTATACGTCTGCCTATAGTTAGAGTGTATACGTCTGCCTATAGTTAGAGTGTATACGTCTGCCTGTAGTTAGAGTGTGTACGTCTGCCTATAGTTAGAGTGTGTACGTCTGCCTATAGTTAGAGTGTGTAGGTCTGCCTATAGTTAGTGTGTACGTCTGCCTATAGTTAGAGTGTATACGTCTGCCTATAGTTAGAGTGTATACGTCTGCCTATAGTTAGAGTGTATACGTCTGCCTATAGTTAGAGTGTATACGTCTGCCTGTAGTTAGAGTGTGTACGTCTGCCTATAGTTAGAGTGTGTACGTCTGCCTATAGTTAGAGTGTGTAGGTCTGCCTATAGTTAGTGTGTACGTCTGCCTGTAGTTAGTGTGTGTACGTCTGCCTATAGTTAGAGTGTGTACGTCTGCCTATAGTTACTGAGAGTGTGTACGTCTGCCTATAGTTAGAGTGTATACGTCTGCCTATAGTTAGAGTGTATACGTCTGCCTGTAGTTAGAGTGTGTACGTCTGCCTATAGTTAGAGTGTGTACGTCTGCCTGTAGTTAGTGTGTGTACGTCTGCCTATAGTTAAAGTGTGTATGTCTGCCTATAGTTACTGAGAGTGTGTACGTCTGCCTATAGTTAGAGTGTATACGTCTGCCTATAGTTAGTGTGTATACGTCTGCCTGTAGTTAGTGTGTGTACGTCTGCCTATAGTTAGAGTGTATACGTCTCCCTATAGTTAGTGTGTATACGTCTGCCTATAGTTAGTGTGCATACGTCTGCCTATAGTTAGAGTGTATATGTCTCCCTATAGTTAGTGTGTATACGTCTGCCTATAGTTAGTGTGTATACGTCTGCCTATAGTTACTGAGAGTGTGTACGTCTGCCTATAGTTACTGAGAGTGTGTACCTCTGCCTATAGTTACTGAGAGTGTGTACGTCTGCCTATAGTTACTGAGAGTGTGTACGTCTGCCTATAGTTATTGGGAGTGTGTACGTCTGCCTATAGTTACTGAGAGTGTGTACGTCTGCCTATAGTTATTGAGAGTGTGTACGTCTGCCTATAGTTACTGAGAGTGTGTACGTCTGCCTATAGTTATTGAGAGTGTGTACGTCTGCCTATAGTTACTGAGAGTGTGTACGTCTGCCTGTAGTTAGAATGTGTACGTCTGCCTATAGTTACTGAGTGTGTGTACGTCTGCCTGTAGTTAGAATGTGTACGTCTGCCTATAGTTACTGAGAGTGTGCACGTCTGCCTATAGTTACTGAGAGTGTGTACCTCTGCCTATAGTTACTGAGAGTGTGTACGTCTGCCTATAGTTACTGAGAGTGTGTACATCTGCCTATAGTTACTGAGAGTGTGTACGTCTGCCTATAGTTAGAATGTGTACGTCTGCCTATAGTTACTGAGAGTGTGCACGTCTGCCTATAGTTACTGAGAGTGTGTACCTCTGCCTATAGTTACTGAGAGTGTGTACGTCTGCCTATAGTTACTGAGAGTGTGTACGTCTGCCTATAGTTACTGAGAGTGTGTACGTCTGCCTATAGTTAGAGTGTGTACGTCTGCCTATAGTTACTGAGAGTGTGTACCTCTGTCTATAGTTACTGAGAGTGTGTAGCTCTGTCTATAGTTACTTAGTGTTTTGTCTGCCTAGGGATCCAGAGTGGCGCAGCGGTCTAATGCACTGCAGTGCTAAAGGTGTCACTACAGACCTGGGTTCAATCCTGTTGGCTGTATCACAACTGGCTGTGATCGGGAGCCCCATAGGGCGGCACACAGTTGTCCGGGTTAGGGGAGGGTTTGGCCGGGGTAGGCAGTCACTGTAAATAAGAATTTGCTCTTAACTGACTTGCCTACTTAATCAAAGGTTAAACCCCCCCCCCCCCCCATTCCATTCATAAAGCATTCATCAGGTGTTTAAAAACTATGTCATATAATGAAAGCACGTGATGATGGGACCTGTTAAGAATACACACCTCTTAGACCAAACCTAGAAAGCTGTGTTGTCACGTTCTTTACAATTTCCCAACATTAGAATACAACGCGCCATTGTTATGGCTGTTGCCACGGCCTTGAGAGAGATACAGTGACCTACTCTTCTTTCAGCGTGAGGTAACAAGCTGTTCTGTTTCGATTTACTATTGATAGTTATTTCAAAAGACTACCTCCTACCTCTTTTACGACTGCTGTTGTCCCTTGACCTGGCATGGTGGAGAGAGTGTGTGTGTTGTGTGTGTTCTTGCGTATGTATGTCTGGAGTTCATAAATCTCATCTACTTCCGTGTTGTTTTTATGAGTGCCGTTGTTCCTCCCATGACCCGATGCGATGATGCTTCCATTACGTTGTGACAGGAACAGTAGCGTTTAACGCCCAACCAGACACATCTCCTGTTGATCGTGTGCTTTATTTAGCAAGGTGACTGTGTTACTTTATGTAGCCAGGTGACTGTGTTACTTTATGTAGCCAGGTGACTGTGTTACTTTATGTAGCCAGGTGAGTGTCACTTTATGTAGCCAGGTGAGTGTCACTTTATGTAGCCAGGTGACTGTGTTACTTTATGTAGCCAGGTGAGTGTCACTTTATGTAGCCAGGTGAGTGTCACTTTATGTAGCCAGGTGACTGTGTTACTTTATGTAGCCAGGTGACTGTGTTACTTTATGTAGCCAGGTGAGTGTCACTTTATGTAGCCAGGTGAGTGTCACTTTATGTAGCCAGGTGACTGTGTTACTTTATGTAGCCAGGTGACTGTGTTACTTTATGTAGCCAGGTGACTGTGTTACTTTATGTAGCCAGGTGACTGTGTTACTTTATGTAGCCAGGCGACTGTCACTTTATGTAGCCAGGTGACTGTGTTACTTTATGTAGCCAGGTGACTGTGTCACTTTATGTAGCCAGGTGACTGTGTTACTTTATGTAGCCAGGTGACTGTGTTACTTTATGTAGCCAGGTGACTGTGTTACTTTATGTAGCCAGGTGACTGTGTCACTTTATGTAGCCAGGTGACTGTGTTACTTTATGTAGCCAGGTGACTGTGTTACTTTATGTAGCCAGGTGACTGTGTTACTTTATGTAGCCAGGTGAGTGTCACTTTATGTAGCCAGGTGAGTGTCACTTTATGTAGCCAGGTGACTGTGTTACTTTATGTAGCCAGGTGACTGTGTTACTTTATGTAGCCAGGTGACTGTGTTACTTTATGTAGCCAGGTGACTGTGTTACTGTATGTAGCCAGGCGACTGTCACTTTATGTAGCCAGGTGACTGTGTTACTTTATGTAGCCAGGTGACTGTGTCACTTTATGTAGCGAGGTGACTGTGTTACTTTATGTAGCCAGGTGACTGTGTTACTTTATGTAGCCAGGTGACTGTGTTACTTTATGTAGCCAGGTGACTGTGTCACTTTATGTAGCCAGGTGACTGTGTTACTTTATGTAGCCAGGTGACTGTGTTACTTTATGTAGCCAGGTGACTGTGTTACTTTATGTAGCCAGGTGAGTGTCACTTTATGTAGCCAGGTGAGTGTCACTTTATGTAGCCAGGTGACTGTGTTACTTTATGTAGCCAGGTGACTGTGTTACTTTATGTAGCCAGGTGACTGTGTTACTTTATGTAGCCAGGTGACTGTGTTACTGTATGTAGCCAGGCGACTGTCACTTTATGTAGCCAGGTGACTGTGTTACTTTATGTAGCCAGGTGACTGTGTCACTTTATGTAGCCAGGTGACTGTGTTACTTTATGTAGCCAGGTGACTGTGTTACTTTATGTAGCCAGGTGACTGTGTTACTTTATGTGGCGAGGTGACTGTGTTACTTTATGTAGCCAGGTGACTGTGTTACTTTATGTAGCCAGGTGACTGTGTTACTTTATGTAGCCAGGTGACTGTGTCACTTTATGTAGCCAGGTGACTGTGTTACTTTATGTAGCCAGGTGACTGTGTTACTTTATGTAGCCAGGTGACTGTGTTACTTTATGTAGCCAGGTGAGTGTCACTTTATGTAGCCAGGTGAGTGTCACTTTATGTAGCCAGGTGACTGTGTTACTTTATGTAGCCAGGTGACTGTGTTACTTTATGTAGCCAGGTGACTGTGTTACTTTATGTAGCCAGGTGACTGTGTTACTTTATGTAGCCAGGCGACTGTCACTTTATGTAGCCAGGTGACTGTGTTACTTTATGTAGCCAGGTGACTGTGTCACTTTATGTAGCCAGGTGACTGTGTTACTTTATGTAGCCAGGTGACTGTGTTACTTTATGTAGCCAGGTGACTGTGTTACTTTATGTAGCCAGGTGACTGTGTTACTGTATGTAGCCAGGCGACTGTCACTTTATGTAGCCAGGTGACTGTGTTACTTTATGTAGCCAGGTGACTGTGTCACTTTATGTAGCCAGGTGACTGTGTTACTTTATGTAGCCAGGTGACTGTGTTACTTTATGTAGCCAGGTGACTGTGTTACTTTATGTAGCGAGGTGACTGTGTTACTTTATGTAGCCAGGTGACTGTGTTACTTTATGTAGCCAGGTGACTGTGTTACTTTATGTAGCCAGGTGACTGTGTCACTTTATGTAGCCAGGTGACTGTGTTACTTTATGTAGCCAGGTGACTGTGTTACTTTATGTAGCCAGGTGACTGTGTTACTTTATGTAGCCAGGTGAGTGTCACTTTATGTAGCCAGGTGAGTGTCACTTTATGTAGCCAGGTGACTGTGTTACTTTATGTAGCCAGGTGACTGTGTTACTTTATGTAGCCAGGTGACTGTGTTACTTTATGTAGCCAGGTGACTGTGTTACTTTATGTAGCCAGGCGACTGTCACTTTATGTAGCCAGGTGACTGTGTTACTTTATGTAGCCAGGTGACTGTGTCACTTTATGTAGCCAGGTGACTGTGTTACTTTATGTAGCCAGGTGACTGTGTTACTTTATGTAGCCAGGTGACTGTGTTACTTTATGTAGCCAGGTGACTGTGTTACTTTATGTAGCCAGGTGACTGTGTCACTTTATGTAGCCAGGTGACTGTGTTACTTTATGTAGCCAGGTGACTGTGTTACTTTATGTAGCCAGGTGACTGTGTTACTTTATGTAGCCAGGTGACTGTGTTACTTTATGTAGGCAGGCGACTGTGTTACTTTATGTAGCCAGGTGACTGTGTTACTTTATGTAGCCAGGTGACTGTGTTACTTTATGTAGGCAGGCGACTGTGTTACTTTATGTAGCCAGGTGACTGTGTTACTTTATGTAGCCAGGTGAATGTGTTACTTTATGTAGCCAGGCGACTGTGTTACTTTATGTAGCCAGGTGACTGTGTTACTTTATGTAGCCAGGTGACTGTGTTACTTTATGTAGCCAGGTGACTGTGTTACTTCATGTAGCCAGGTGACTGTGTTACTTTATGTAGCCAGGTGACTGTGTTACTTTATGTAGCCAGGTGACTGTGTTACTTTATGTAGCCAGGCGACTGTCACTTTATGTAGCCAGGTGACTGTGTTACTTTATGTAGCCAGGTGACTGTGTTACTTTATGTAGCCAGGTGACTGTGTTACTTTATGTAGCCAGGTGACTGTGTTACTTTATGTAGCCAGGTGACTGTGTTACTGGATGTAGCCAGGTGACTGTCACTTTATGTAGCCAGGTGACTGTGTTACTTTATGTAGCCAGGCGACTGTCACTTATGTGGCCAGGTGACTGTGTTACTTTATGTAGCCGGGCGACTGTCACTTTATGTAGCCAGGTGACTGTGTTACTTTATGTAGCCAGGTGACTGTGTTACTTTATGTAGCCAGGTGACTGTGTTACTTTATGTAGCCAGGTGAATGTGTTACTTTATGTAGCCAGGTGACTGTCACTTTATGTAGCCAGGTGACTGTGTTACTTTATGTAGCCAGGCGACTGTCACTTTATGTAGCCAGGTGACTGTGTTACTTTATGTAGCCAGGCGACTGTCACTTTATGTAGCCAGGTGACTGTGTTACTTTATGTAGCCAGGTGACTGTGTTACTTTATGTAGCCAGGTGAATGTGTTACTTTATGTAGCCAGGTGACTGTTACTTTATGTAGCCAGGTGACTGTGTTACTTTATGTAGCCAGGTGACTGTGTTACTTTATGTAGCCAGGTGACTGTGTTACTTTATGTAGCCAGGTGACTGTGTTACTTTATGTAGCCAGGTGACTGTGTTACTTTATGTAGCCAGGTGACTGTGTTACTTTATGTAGCCAGGCGACTGTCACTTTATGTAGCCAGGTGACTGTGTTACTTTATGTAGCCAGGTGACTGTGTTACTTTATGTAGCCAGGTGACTGTGTTACTTTATGTAGCCAGGCGACTGTCACTTTATGTAGCCAGGTGACTGTGTTACTTTATGTAGCCAGGTGACTGTGTCACTTTATGTAGCCAGGTGACTGTGTTACTTTATGTAGCCAGGTGACTGTGTTACTTTATGTAGCCAGGTGACTGTGTTACTTTATGTAGCCAGGTGACTGTGTCACTTATGTAGCCAGGTGACTGTGTTACTTTATGTAGCCAGGTGACTGTGTTACTTTATGTAGCCAGGTGACTGTGTTACTTTATGTAGCCAGGTGACTGTGTTACTTTATGTAGGCAGGCGACTGTGTTACTTTATGTAGCCAGGTGACTGTGTTACTTTATGTAGGCAGGCGACTGTGTTACTTTATGTAGCCAGGTGACTGTGTTACTTTATGTAGCCAGGTGACTGTGTTACTTTATGTAGCCAGGTGACTGTGTTACTTTATGTAGCCAGGTGACTGTGTTACTTTATGTAGCCAGGTGACTGTGTTACTTTATGTAGCCAGGTGACTGTGTTACTTCATGTAGCCAGGTGACTGTGTTACTTTATGTAGCCAGGTGACTGTGTTACTTTATGTAGCCAGGTGACTGTGTTACTTTATGTAGCCAGGCGACTGTCACTTTATGTAGCCAGGTGACTGTGTTACTTTATGTAGCCAGGTGACTGTGTTACTTTATGTAGCCAGGTGACTGTGTTACTTTATGTAGCCAGGTGACTGTGTTACTTTATGTAGCCAGGTGACTGTGTTACTTCATGTAGCCAGGTGACTGTGTTACTTCATGTAGCCAGGTGACTGTGTTACTTTATGTAGCCAGGTGAATGTGTTACTTTATGTAGCCAGGCGACTGTGTTACTTATGTAGCCAGGTGACTGTGTTACTTTATGTAGCCAGGTGACTGTGTTACTTTATGTAGCCAGGTGACTGTGTTACTTCATGTAGCCAGGTGACTGTGTTACTTTATGTAGCCAGGTGACTGTGTTACTTTATGTAGCCAGGTGACTGTGTTACTTTATGTAGCCAGGCGACTGTCACTTTATGTAGCCAGGTGACTGTGTTACTTTATGTAGCCAGGTGACTGTGTTACTTTATGTAGCCAGGTGACTGTGTTACTTTATGTAGCCAGGTGACTGTGTTACTTTATGTAGCCAGGTGACTGTGTTACTGGATGTAGCCAGGTGACTGTCACTTTATGTAGCCAGGTGACTGTGTTACTTTATGTAGCCAGGCGACTGTCACTTATGTGGCCAGGTGACTGTGTTACTTTATGTAGCCGGGCGACTGTCACTTTATGTAGCCAGGTGACTGTGTTACTTTATGTAGCCAGGTGACTGTGTTACTTTATGTAGCCAGGTGACTGTGTTACTTTATGTAGCCAGGTGAATGTGTTACTTTATGTAGCCAGGTGACTGTCACTTTATGTAGCCAGGTGACTGTGTTACTTTATGTAGCCAGGCGACTGTCACTTTATGTAGCCAGGTGACTGTGTTACTTTATGTAGCCAGGCGACTGTCACTTTATGTAGCCAGGTGACTGTGTTACTTTATGTAGCCAGGTGACTGTGTTACTTTATGTAGCCAGGTGAATGTGTTACTTTATGTAGCCAGGTGACTGTTACTTTATGTAGCCAGGTGACTGTGTTACTTTATGTAGCCAGGTGACTGTGTTACTTTATGTAGCCAGGTGACTGTGTTACTTTATGTAGCCAGGTGACTGTGTTACTTTATGTAGCCAGGTGACTGTGTTACTTTATGTAGCCAGGTGACTGTGTTACTTTATGTAGCCAGGCGACTGTCACTTTATGTAGCCAGGTGACTGTGTTACTTTATGTAGCCAGGTGACTGTGTTACTTTATGTAGCCAGGTGAATGTGTTACTTTATGTAGCCAGGTGACTGTTACTTTATGTAGCCAGGTGACTGTGTTACTTCATGTAGCCAGGTGACTGTGTTACTTTATGTAGCCAGGTGACTGTGTTACTTTATGTAGCCAGGTGACTGTGTTACTTTATGTAGCCAGGTGACTGTGTTACTTTATGTAGCCAGGTGACTGTGTTACTTTATGTAGCCAGGTGACTGTGTTACTTTATGTAGCCAGGTGACTGTGTTACTGGATGTAGCCAGGTGACTGTCACTTTATGTAGCCAGGTGACTGTGTTACTTTATGTAGCCAGGCGACTGTCACTTTATGTGGCCAGGTGACTGTGTTACTTTATGTAGCCGGGCGACTGTCACTTTATGTAGCCAGGTGACTGTGTTACTTTATGTAGCCAGGTGACTGTGTTACTTTATGTAGCCAGGTGACTGTGTTACTTTATGTAGCCAGGTGACTGTCACTTTATGTAGCCAGGTGACTGTCACTTTATGTAGCCAGGTGACTGTGTTACTTTATGTAGCCAGGTGACTGTGTTACTTTATGTAGCCAGGCGACTGTCACTTTATGTAGCCAGGTGACTGTGTTACTTTATGTAGCCAGGTGACTGTGTTACTTTATGTAGCCAGGTGACTGTGTTACTTTATGTAGCCAGGTGACTGTTACTTTATGTAGCCAGGTGACTGTGTTACTTTATGTAGCCAGGTGACTGTTACTTTATGTAGCCAGGTGACTGTGTTACTTTATGTAGCCAGGTGACTGTGTTACTTTATGTAGCCAGGTGACTGTGTTACTTTATGTAGCCAGGTGACTGTGTTACTTTATGTAGCCAGGTGACTGTGTTACTTTATGTAGCCAGGTGACTGTGTTACTTTATGTAGCCAGGTGACTGTGTTACTTCATGTAGCCAGGTGACTGTGTTACTTTATGTAGCCAGGTGACTGTGTTACTTCATGTAGCCAGGTGACTGTGTTACTTTATGTAGCCAGGTGACTGTGTTACTTTATGTAGCCAGGTGAATGTGTTACTTTATGTAGCCAGGTGACTGTGTTACTTTATGTAGCCAGGTGACTGTGTTACTTTATGTAGCCAGGTGACTGTGTTACTTTATGTAGCCAGGTGACTGTGTTACTTTATGTAGCCAGGTGACTGTGTTACTTTATGTAGCCAGGTGACTGTGTTACTTCATGTAGCCAGGTGACTGTGTTACTTTATGTAGCCAGGTGACTGTGTTACTTTATGTAGCCAGGTGACTGTGTTACTTTATGTAGCCAGGTGACTGTGTTACTTCATGTAGCCAGGTGACTGTGTTACTTTATTTAGCCAGGTGACTGTGTTACTTTATGTAGCCAGGTGACTGTGTTACTTTATGTAGCCAGATGACTGTATTACTTTATGTAGCCAGGTGACTGTGTTACTTTATGTAGCCAGGTGACTGTGTTACTTTATGTAGCCAGGTGACTGTGTTACTTTATGTAGCCAGGTGACTGTGTTACTTTATGTAGCCAGGTGACTGTGTTACTTTATGTAGCCAGGTGACTGTGTTACTTCATGTAGCCAGGTGACTGTGTTACTTTATGTTTCCAGGTGACTGTGTTACTTTATGTAGCCAGGTGACTGTGTTACTTTATGTAGCCAGGTTACTGTCACTTTATGTATTCAGGTGACTGTGTTACTTTATGTAGCCAGGTGACTGTGTTACTTTATGTAGCCAGGTGACTGTGTTACTTTATGTAGCCAGGTGACTGTGTTACTTTATGTAGCCAGGTGACTGTGTTACTTTATGTAGCCAGGTGACTGTGTTACTTCATGTAGCCAGGTGACTGGGTTACTTCATGTAGCCAGGTGACTGTGTTACTTCATGTAGCCAGGTGACTGTGTTACTTCATGTAGCCAGGTGACTGTGTTACTTCATGTAGCCAGGTGACTGTGTTACTTCATGTAGCCAGGTGACTGTGTTACTTCATGTAGCCAGTAAAAGAGAGCTTCTCCTCCATCAGAAAGTTTCCCTGAGAGGAGAGAGAAGGTTGTGTGCTGGAGTATCCAAGGAGAACCACCTGGAGTGAAATGGAACGTTTTCCACACTTTCTAAACCTTTTCCGTACCAGACTTAGATGTGGATCTTATGTAAAATGGAAGATGTGAGGCCGCTATGAGGCTGCTGTGGTGGCGAAGGGAGATGTCTTTGTGGTGCCATTATCTCTCCATTATCTCTCCAGAGAGCCACAACCCTGACCAGATTAGGGAAGAAAGAGCCTCATCACCCGTCTCAAATCACACCTTATCCCTCCATGAGTCCTCGGTGGGAGAGAACAGTCGGAGTCTTTATCGTCACTAAAAAGTTTCAAGTTAGCCAGTTAAGTGTCCATTTTGTTTACCTTGTCTTTATTATTTTATAACATGTTCTGTCTGTCTGTGTTGTTGGAGCTGTGCTCTGTCCGGGGTGGAAGGAATGAGGTTTGGCTCCTGGCAGCACCACTCTGGTAGGAGAATAAAAAGAGGAGACAGACAGACAGACAGACAGACAGACAGACAGACAGACAGACAGACAGACAGACAGACAGACAGACAGACAGACAGACAGACAGACAGACTGACAGACAGACAGACAGACAGACAGACAGACAGACAGACAGACAGACAGACAGACAGACAGACAGACAGACAGACAGACAGACAGACAGACAGACAGACAGACAGACAGACAGACAGACAGACAAGACAGACAGACAGACAGACAGACAGACAGACAGACAGACAGACAGACAGACAGACAGACAGACAGACAGACAGACAGACAGACAGACAGACAGACAGACAGACAGACAGACAGACAGACAGACAGACAGACACCTCCTGCTGGTCTGTCCACACCATTCTGTACACGGAACAATTCACGCCTGGGAGTTTAGGGCTGGGAGAAGATGGAGGGAAATACCTAAAACACAGATTGGGGAAGGAGGGAGGGAGGAGGAAGAGAGGAGGAATAGTGAGGGGAGCGAGGGAGGGACTAAGGAGGAAAACAGGAACCGTGTGGAGGGATTGGAAGAACAGTAGGGGACAGATGGCATTTTCAGGACGGAAGAGAGTGATGCAATTTAGCAATGTCAGTGTGTGTATGTGCGTGTGTGTGTGTGTGATGCAGAGCAGTACAGATGGTGTACCTGGCAGATCAGTGGAACAGTGTGATGGAGCTGATCCCAATAGAATGGCTAGAGAGTTTATTTGTGTTTATGTTTTATGTAACCTTCATTTAACTAGGCAAGAACAAATTCTTATTTGCAATGACGGCCTACCCGGCCAAACCCTAACAACGCTGGGCCAATTGTGCGCCACCCTATGGGACTCCCAGTCATGGCCAGTTGTGATACAGCCTGGAATCAAACCAGGGTCTGTAGTGACGCCTCTAGCACTGAGATGCAGTGTCTTAGACAGCTGCGCCAGTCAGGAGAGAGACTGGAAGAGGGAATATCTCCATTTAAGTACTGCCGTTGTAACTACGTAACTAAACACTAGGCTTTGAAGAAGATTTGACTTATGATGTCTTTTCTATATGGTTTTAGCTTCTTTATTTAAATGCACTCATTGCACTCATCACTCTGTACACAGCAAAATCAATGGTGTACATTTAACCCTGACTGTGGTGTTTGCATCGCTCTACTAATAATACTGAGCAATACTCAACAGTGTAAACCGGACATACTTTGCTTAGTGCTGACGCTGTTACACTTTCTCTGTGTAAGAAATAAACACCTGTAGTGTTACAGTAGATCCTTTAGCGTGTTGTTTTAACACTGTACATTTTAAAGACTCATTTTCATATTTCCCAGGGTGGCTTTTCTTTTCGAGTGAAGGGTAGCGTTACCACCCGTGACTGCATTTGTTAGTGACAGAGACATGGTTATTGAATTATTTCTTTTTCAAGGCCTGTGGCTTTCACAAAGTGAGTACCTATGCAAATGCTATCATTAAAATAGTTAAAACTCTATGACAATACATACAGAACATCCCAAGGCCTTACTTTGATGGCCTAGGTTTACCCTAAGATAGTGGTGTTAGGAAACTCCTGGTTTACAGGCCTCACCAGGCCTGCAAATTACATTATACAGGCTTGCAAAGTAATCTGTAATTCCTATTGGAATCCAGCCAGAGTTAGAACAGTTTTATTCACCCGCAACCTGCATTCAGAATGACTGACAGGGTTAGGTAAATGGATAAGAACACTACCTAAATCATTTATCCTGGAAAAACCATTTAAAATCCAATCTAATTTTATTTGTCACATACACATGTTTAGCAGATGTAATTGCGGGTGTAGCGAAATGCTTGTGTTTCTAGCTCCAGTAAAATCGAACAATTCACAACAATACACACAATAGACACAACCTAAAAGTAAAACAATGGAATTAAGGAATATATAAATATTAGGATGAACAATGTTGGAGTGGCATAGACTAAATAGAGTAGAATAACATACAGTATATACATATGAGATGAGTAAAGCATAGACTAAATAGAGTAGAATAACATACAGTATATACATATGAGATGAGTAAAGCAAAAATATGTCAACATTACTAAAGTGACTAGTGTTCCATTATTAAAGTGGCCAGTGATTTCAAGTCTATGTATATGGGGCAGCCTCTAATGTGTAGGGTTACGTAACCGGGTGGAAGCCGCCTAGAGATGGCTATTTTACAGTCTGATGGCCTTGAGATAGAAGCTGTTTTTCAGTCTCCCGTCCGAGCTTTGATGCACCTGTACTGACCTCGCCTTCTGGATGGTAGCGGGGTGAGCAGGCAGTGGCTCAGGTGGTTGTTGTCCTTGATGATTTCTTTGGCCTTCCTGTGACATCGGGTGCTGGAGTTGTCCTGGAGAGCAGGTAATTTGCCCCCGATTATGCATTCAGCAGAAGGGTGGAATAAATCTAACAAATTCATTGGATTAGTTTAGAAAAATGCATGTTATTTATCTTTGTGTAGCATACGATTAATCAATCAATCAATCAACGTACATGCAAAAACACAGATATTAAAACAATCCTTAAACATCTACCGGCAATAGAGCATGCTGGGAAATATGATAATGAAGGGAGTGGCTTTGATGGGATTGTTTTACTCTCCAAAGTGTAAAACAATAACTCTGGTTATTAACACCAAATCTGGAGGTTATTTTACACCACTTAATTTAACTCTACAGGGTGAATTGAACTCCTGAATCATCACTAGAAATGTTACAATGAAAAATCAACACTGGACAATTTCCGGTGTTATTAGATCAATATGGGAAGTTGTCTCTAATTGACTTGAACAATTGATATTCCTAATAGTCCCAATGTTCTGTCTGTCTTTGGACTAGTTGTTTTTCTGTCTTTCTCTCTGCATCTGTCTTGCTGATGCGCTGCTGCATACTGAACATTATTCATGACATTATTCTACTGTTGCATACTGAACATTATTCATGACATTATTCATACTGAACATTATTCATGACATTATTCTACTGTTGCATACTGAACATTATTCATGACATTATTCATACTGAACATTATTCATGACATTATTCTACTGTTGCATACTGAACATTATTCATGACATTATTCATACTGAACATTATTCATGACATTATTCTACTGTTGCATACTGAACATTATTCATGACATTATTCTACTGTTGCATACTGAACATTATTCATGACATTATTCTACTGTTGCATACTGAACATTATTCATGACATTATTCTACTGTTGCATACTGAACATTATTCATGACATTATTCTACTGTTGCATACTGAACATTATTCATGACATTATACTACTGTTGCATACTGAACATTATTCATGACATTATTCTACTGTTTCATACTGAACATTATTCATGACATTATTCTACTGTTGCATACTGAACATTATTCATGACATTATTCTACTGTTTCATACTGAACATTATTCATGACATTATTCTACTGTTGTATACTGAACATTATTCATGACATTATTCTACTGTTGCATACTGAACATTATTCATGACATTATTCTACTGTTGCATACTGAACATTATTCATGACATTATTCTACTGTTTCATACTGAACATTATTCATGACATTATTCTACTGTTGCATACTGAACATTATTTATGACATTATTCTACTGTTGCATACTGAACATTATTCATGACATTATTCTACTGTTGCATACTGAACATTATTCATGACATTATTCTACTGTTGCATACTGAACATTATTCATGACATTATTCTACTGTTGCATACTGAACATTATTCATGACATTATTCTACTGTTGCATACTGAACATTATTCATGACATTATTCTACTGTTGCATACTGAACATTATTCATGACATTATTCTACTGTTACATACTGAACATTATTCATGACATTATTCTACTGTTTCATACTGAACATTATTCATGACATTATTCTACTGTTGTATACTGAACATTATTCATGACATTATTCTACTGTTGCATACTGAACATTATTCATGACATTATTCTACTGTTGCATACTGAACATTATTCATGACATTATTCTACTGTTGCATACTGAACATTATTCATGACATTATTCTACTGTTGCATACTGAACATTATTCATGACATTATTCTACTGTTTCATACTGAACATTATTCATGACATTATTCTACTGTTGCATACTGAACATTATTCATGACATTATTCTACTGTTGCATACTGAACATTATTCATGACATTATTCTACTGTTGCATACTGAACATTATTCATGACATTATTCTACTGTTGCACACAGGGAGATGGAGAGGGAGATGGAGAGGGAGAGGGAGATGGAGAGGGAAAGGGAGATGGAGAGGGAGCTGGAGAGGGAGATGGAGAGGGAGAGGGAGATGGAAAGGGAAAGGGAGATGGAGAGGGAGCTGGAGAGGGAGATGGAGAGGGAGCTGGAGAGGGAGATGGAGAGGGAAAGGGAGATGGAGCTGGAGAGGGAGATGGAGCGGGAGCTGGAGAGGGAGATGGAGAGGGAAAGGGAGATGGAGAGGGAGATGGAGAGGGAGCTGGAGATGGAGAGGGAAAGGGAGATGGAGAGGGAGATGGAGAGGGAGCTGGAGAGGGAGATGGAGAGGGAGCTGCAGAGGGAGATGGAGATGGAGAGGGAGCTGGAGAGGGAGCTGGAGAGGGAGCTGGAGAGGGAGATGGTGAGGGAGATGGAGAGGGAGATGGAGAGGGAAAGGGAGATGGAGAGGGAGCTGGAGAGGGAGAGGGAGATGGAGAGGGAGCTGGAGAGGGAGATGGAGAGGGAGATGGAGAGGGAGCTGGAGAGGGAGATGGAGAGGGAAAGGGAGATGGAGAGGGAGCTGGAGAGGGAGATGGAAAGGGAGATGGAGATGGAGATGGAGAGGGAGATGGAGAGGGAGCTGGAGAGGGAGATGGAGAGGGAGATGGAGAGGGAGATGGAGAGGGAAAGGGAGATGGAGAGGGAGCTGGAGAGGGAGATGGAGAGGGAAAGGGAGATGGAGAGGGAGAGGGAGCTGGAGAGGGAGATGGAGAGGGAAAGGGAGATGGAGAGGGAGATGGAGAGGGAGCTGGAGAGGGAGCTGGAGAGGGAGATGCAGTAAACAGTACTGCCATAACCAGAACGTCTTTTATGGTCTATTTTGACACCATAGGGAGAGGAAACATTAACACTTTAATGTTTGGTAAATTGAAATGTTTAATAGTAGAGCTCTGGAAGTGAAAGTCAACCAAGGACGTATTTGTTTAAAAACTTAAAACTCCATCTAGGTATATATAATCGATGGAATGAGTTCCTTTTCTGGGCCTTGTTTCCCAGTTGTGATGTAACGTAAGCATTACGATGATCGTACCAGACGCATCGTTATTTACGAGCCAACTTTATAAAGAGTGTTTCCCAAACAAGGAAGTTGAGAGAACATTCGCTAAGTGCATCGTTAGACCATGTGTCGATACTGATAGGTTCGAAAGTAAAGCAGCGCTGCTCTTGGATCAGCTTTCCCTATTCAAATCTTACCTTAACATTAGAATTATTCCTCAGTACTGACGACGAATCAGCTCCTAGGTAGATTTTCTTTATGCTGCAAATATTGAGGCGGATTATTGTAAGTGCTTTACCCTATAATAAAACACTAAATCAACATTTGGCACAACATTGTGCACATGTTGTTACACATCATGACAGTAGCCTAGAATTAGCCAAATAGAAATCAATTGAATAAATATACAAAAAAAATCTGTGATTTAAATATATAGGCGTACATAGCCTATAATATACACTGAACAAAAATATAAACGCAACATGTAAAGTGTTAGTCCCATGTTTCATGTGCTGCAATAAAAGATTTCAGAAATGTTCCGTACACACAAGCTTTTTTCTCTAAAATGTTGTGCAGGAATTTGTTTACATCCCTATTAGTCAATTTCCAGTTGACAGGTGTGTCATATCAAGAAGGTGATTAAACAGAATGATCATTACACAGGTGCACCTTGTGCTGGGGACAATAAAAGGCCACTCTAAAATGTGCAGTTTTGTCACACAACACAATGCCACAGATGTCTCAAGTTTTGAGGGAGCGTGCAATTGGCATGCCCCTTGGTGGCGGTGGGGTTATGGTATGAGCAGGCATAAGCTACGGACAATGAACACAATTGCATTTTATAGATGGCAATTTGAATGCACAGAAATGCCGTGACGAGATCGTGAGGCCCATTGTGAGGCCTATTGTGAGGCCCATTGTGAGGCCCATTGTGAGGCCCATTGTGAGTCCCATTGTGAGGCCCATTGTGAGGCCTATTGTGAGGCCCATTGTGAGGCCCATTGTGAGACCCATTGTGAGGCCCATTGTGAGGCCCATTGTGAGGCCCATTGTGAGGCCCATTGTGAGGCCCATTGTGAGACCATTGTGAGGCCCATTGTGAGGCCCATTGTGAGGCCCATGTTTTAAAGGTTTCTGTGACCAACAGATGCATATCTGTATTAGGGCCTAATACCTTTATTTCAATTGACTGATTTCCTTATATGAACTGTAACTCAGTGAAATCTTTGACATTGTTGTGTTTACATTTCTGTTCAGTATACGTATCTTTAGCAGTCATATCGGTTTTAATTTGCAGCGTAGCTTTATTCTTTGCTTGTTTGCAACCATTGCAAAGAAATGGTCAACTTTGTTCTGATGTTACCGGCGGGTCACAGAGAGACAGATAAACCTCCTGATTGTGTGTTTAGTGCAGATCTTTGGTGTATAAAGTGATGCGGAATGGCAGAAAAGCATCTAACAATGTAACTTAGCTGTTCTAAGAGTGACGTAAAGCCCACATCTCATGGAGAGACAACGACCTCAACATTTGCGCGAGAGAGTAGAGAGCGTGAATTCACATATACTGCTTAGCGTATGCCAACTTTACTGTCATGAGAATCCATAATAAACAGTTGCATGTTTTATGTTTGCTATGTAGCCCTTGTGAATTATTGACTCATCTTATATGTCCTATGGGAGGCACCGTACCTGCCTGCTCTAAACAGTTGTCATGTTAGCTCATGAACGTGAGGACAGTTGTAGCTAATACACCTGTGCAGTTTTAGAAAGAATTTAGCTCGTCTGGTTCTTTCTACATAACAGTATTCGGGGTTGAAATGGGAGTTCCTTTAGTTTCCCAGCCGTAGCCTACCTAGGCTTTTTGCCTGTGATGGAAACCTACCTAGGCTTTTTGCCTGTGATGGAAATCAACAGAAGTAGGCATAACGCTACGAAGGCGTTCTCTCTCTCTCTCCCAGAAGCCATCCTCTCTTTCCTGCCCCCTCCCTCTCTCTTTCTATTTCTCACTCCAATCCCTGTCTTTCCCTCCCTTCATTTACAGCTGGATTTAAGGGTGGTGCCACGTTTAATTCCGTCCCGCTATTACCCTGAGTGACGGTGTGGAAGGGATCGAAACAAACCCAGTGATGTCACCATAAACACGACAGGTCAGGTCTCTCATCGTAAACCTGACCTCTCTCTCAACCCTTTCTCATTCCCTCTCTTCCTCTCTCATCCCTCTCACTACTTTCCCTTCTTATTCCCTCGTTAGTCAGATGTGAGGGCAGGGGATGAGGTGTTAAAGTGGCTACCACATATTAAAAGAGCAATTTGGGTTTTTATGTGTATGAGTCTATTGTGGCCTATTAATAAAGCTCTATAAAGACAACACACAATGTAGACAGTCAGACTGTTAATGTCGTCTGTCTGTCTGTCTGTCTGTCTGTCTGTCTGTCTGTCTGTCTGTCTGTCTGTCTGTCTGTCTGTCTGTCTGTCTGTCTGTCTGTCTGTCTGTCTGTCTGTCTGTCTGTCTGTCTGTCTGTCTGTCTGTCTGTCTGTCTGTCTGTCTGTCTGTCTGTCTGTCTGTCTGTCTGTCTGTCTGTCTGTCTGTTACATGATGAGTTGAGATGGCACAGCACTGATAGAAATATACATACTGTTGTTAATGTTGTCTGTCTGTCTGTCTGTTACATGATGAGTTGAGATGGCACAGCACTGACAGAAATAGACTTAATGTTGTCTGTCTCTTTTACGTGATGAGTTGAGATGGCACAGTACTGATGGAAATATACAGACTGTTGTTAATGTTGTCTGTCTGTCTGTTACATGATGAGTTGAGATGGCACAGTACTGATGGAAATAT
>NC_034188.2:16097007-16104507 GCF_002021735.2 Oncorhynchus kisutch | reverse complement strand
GAGAAAGAAGAGATGTATTTCTGTACATGCTTGTCTGAATCTGTTCTGTACACTGTATGTGTGTGGCTATGACGGTGCATATAGAGGACATTAGTGTGGTTGTGAACATGGGGTCTATCTTACAGGGACCAACTGTTAGGCTACACAAAGGTTTCTGGTGATGTGCTTTGTACATTTCTATAACAAACTGGTGAGCTGGCAGGAACATGGAAATGAAGACAGCATTCATATGGTGTCTGGGGCATCAAATACTCAGAAACCTTAGCCAGCTTTTAAAACACATAAGTTGTGAGACAGAGAGAAGAGATGACTGTAGACCCTGGTTGTACTGAAACAATTCAGTTTTAGATTACCACGTGGAGACTAAGGATTCTACCAATGTCTGGTACGTCTTAACAAGAATTTTCACTTACTGCCAATATCAGATTTTAAAATGATTTTAACGTTATTTAACTAGGCAAGGCAGTTAAGAGCAAATTCTTATTTTCAATGACAGCCTAGGAACAGTGGGTTAACTGACTGTTCAGGGGCAGAACAACAGAAAGACCTTGTCAGCTCGGGGATTTGAACTTGCAACCTTCCGGTTACTAGTCCAAAGCTCTAACCACTATGTCCTGGGAAATGTTCTTGTTACTTACAACCTCATGCTAATCGCATTAGCCTACGTTAGCTCAACCTCATGCTAATCGCATTAGCCTACGTTAGCTCAACCTCATGCTAATCGCATTAGCCTACGTTAGCTCAACCTCATGCTAATCGCATTAGCCTACGTTAGCTCAACCGTCCCGTGGGGACCCACCGATCAGAAAGAACTCTGTCCCAAAAGACATTCAGACTTTGTCGAACGAAGGAAGTGGATTTTCAATACCAGTTGTGTCTCCCGTGATTAGTTCTACTGTTTGTCTAAGCTTTATGCTAGCAGGAAGTATCTTGAAGTTTTAAGTGCTACGTCTATGAGACAGGCCTAGGGTCCATAGCCAGGGATTTAACCCTAACCATAACCCTACCCCTAGCCTCAACACTAACCATACCCTAGCCTCAACACTAACCCTACCCCTAGCCTCAACCCTAACCATACCCCTAGCCTCAACCCTAACCATACCCCTAGCCTCAACACTAACCTATCCCTAGCCTCAACACTAACCATACCCCTAGCCTCAACCCTAACCATACCCCTAGCCTCAACACTAACCATACCCCTAGCCTCAACCCTAACCATACCCCTAGCCTCAACATTAACCCTACCCCTAGCCTCAACCCTAACCATACCCCTAGCCTCAACCCTAACCATACCCCTAGCCTCAACACTAACCATACCCCTAGCCTCAACACTAACCATACCCCTAGCCTCAACACTAACCCTACCCCTAGCCTCAACCATAACCCTACCCCTAGTCTCACCCTAACCATACCCCTAGCCTCAACACTAACCATACCCCTAGCCTCAACACTAACCCTACCCCTAGCCTCAACCCTAACCATACCCCTAGCCTCAACACTAACCCTACCCCTAGCCTCAACACTAACCATACCCCTAGCCTCAACACTAATCCTACCCCTAGCCTCAACCCTAACCATACCCCTAGCCTCAACACTAACCCTACCCCTAGCCTCAACACTAACCATACCCCTAGCCTCAACACTAACCCTACCCCTAGTCTCAACCATAACCCTACCCCTAGCCTCAACACTAACCATACCCCTAGCCTCAACACTAACCATACCCCTAGCCTCAACACTAACCCTACCCCTAGCCTCAACACTAACCCTACCCCTAGCCTCAACCCTAACCATACCCCTAGCCTCAACACTAACCCTACCCCTAGCCTCAACCCTAACCCTACCCCTAGCCTCAACACTAACCCTAACCCTAAACCTCAACACTAATCTTAGCCATAGCCTCAACACTAACCCTAAACCTAGCCTCAACACTAACCCTAGTCTCAACACTAACCCTACCCCTAGCCTCAACTCTAACCCTAACCCTAGCCTCAACACTAACCCTACCCCTAGCCTCAACCCTAATCCTACCCCTATCCTCAACACTAACCCTACCCCTAGACTCAACACTAACCCTACCCCTAGCCTCAACCCTAACCCTACCCCTAGCCTCAACCCTAACACTACCCCTAGCCTCAACCCTAACACTACCCCTAGCCTCAACCCTAACCCTATCCCTAGCCTCAACACTTACCCTACCCCAGCCTCAACACTAACCCTGCCCTTAGTCTCAACCCTAACCCTACCCCTAGCCTCAACACTAACCCTACCCCTAGGCTCAACACTAACCCTGACCCTAGACTCAACACTAACAGTAACCCTAGCCTCAAAACTAACCCTGACCCTAACCCTAGCCTCTACACTAACCATAACCCTAAACCTCAACACTAATCTTAGCCCTAGCCTCAACACTAACCCTGACCCTAGCCTCAACACTAACTCTAGCCTCAACACTAATCTTAACCCTAGCCTCAACACTAACCCTAACCCAAGCCTCAACACTGACCCTAACCCTTAGTCTCAACCCTTATCCTACCACTAGTCTCAACCCTAACCCTCCCCCTAGTCTCAACACTTACCCTACCCCTAGCCTCAACCCTAACCCTCAACCCTAACCCTACCCCTAGCCTCAACACTAACCCTAACCCTAGGCTCAACACTAACCCTAACCCTAGCCTCAACACTAACCCTAACCCTAGGCTCAACACTAACCCTAACCCTAGGCTCAACACTAACCCTAACCCTAGCCTCAACACTAACCCTAACCCTAGGCTCAACACTAACCCTAACCCTAGCCTCAACACTAACCCTAGCCTCAACACTAACCCTACCCAGTGAGCTGTAGAGGATAGGAGACAGTGAAACAGTGAGCTGTAGAGGAAAGGGGACAGTGAAACAGTGAGCTGTAGAGGATAGGGGACAGTGAAACAGTGAGCTGTAGAGGATAGGGGACAGTGAAACAGTCAGCTGTAGAGTATAGGGGACAGAGAAACAGTGATAACAGTGAAGGGTAAGAGAGGAGTGAACAGTAATTGAATTACTGATGATACTGATTTAACCAGATCAGCGCAGCCGGGGTCCCAGAGGCAAGCAACACTTCTCTAACTCTTATATTAACATATACTGTAATGGAGAACATCACTGTACAGTGCATTAAATACCCTCATTTTGTAATGTAATTCTCTCTCTCCCTCCTACCCTTGTCCCTTACCCCTGCTGGGTAAAAGCTCAGTAGTTGTATTCAGCAGACTGCCTGCCAAAGAGCCAGTACAGAAAGAGTACAACATTAAAGCAGTGTTTTACAGTGTGGCACGGCAGGGGCAGGGAGATGGGAACTGCAGCGGTGGCACTTTCCCACTTCTGCCCTCCTCTGCTGCCACCCCCCCAGCCCCCCAGCCCCCCCAGCCCCCCCCCCCCCACCCCCAACCCCACAGCCCCCCAGGGACCTATAGCGAGTCAGCACTAAGGATCTCTAGATGCCACCATGCATAAATGTTTAATAGCAGGGAAAACATTAGCATGTGTAATTAAAACAGTAATTTATTCTCAGACAACTATTAGGAAACATGATCTTCCTCAGGAGTAGGAGGGCAGAAAGACAGCAACGCACACACACACGCACACACACACACACACACACACACACACACACACACACACACACACACACACACACACACACACACACACACACACACACACACACACACACACACCACACACACACACACACACACACCATACTGCATGCTTTCTGCTGAAACACAGTAATTAGTCATCACTTGATTGCACTGGAGCTGTAATTTAGACAAGACTTGGAGCGGAGTGCTGAAGTGTGTGTGAGTGTGTAATTGTGCGTGTGTGTGTGTGTGTGATTGGTCCTGGTTACTCTGTATGCAACTGTCAGTCATGTCTTGTGTCTACAGTGAGCACTGGTAAACACTGAGTTAAACTTTGGCTGGACACGTTCAAATATTGTCTGAGATCCCTCTGAGGATGACGGCTTGCTGTCCTGCTAGCCTACTTCTCTTCTCTCCCTTCATCCTTCTCTCTCTATCTCCGTGTCTCTCTCTCAGTTCAATTCAAAGGGCTTTATTGGCATGGGAAAACATATGTTTACATTGCCAAAGCAAGTGAAATAGATCATAAACAAAAGGGAAATAAACAATCAAAAATGAACAGTGACACTCACAAAAGTTCCAAAAGAATAAAGACATTTCAAATGTCATATTATGTCTATATGCAGTGTTGTAACGAAGTGTAAATAGTTAAAATACAAAAGGGTAAATAAATCAACATAAATATGGGTTATATTTACAATGGTGTTTGTTCTTCACTGGTTTCCCCAATTTTTGTGGCAGCAGGTCACACATATTGCTGCTGTGATGGCAGACTGGTATTTCACGCAATAGATACATCAAACATTTATTTGTTTTCGAATTCTTTGTGGGTCTGTGTAATCTGAGGAAAATATGTGTCTCTATTATGGTCATACATTGGGCAGGAGGTTAGGAAGTGCAACTCAGTTTCCACCTCATCTTGTGGGCAGTGTTCACATAGCCTGTCTTCTCTTGAGAGCCTGGTCTGCCTATGGCGGCATTTCTCAATAGCAAGGTTATGCTCTCTCTCTCTCTCTCTCTCTCTCTCTCTCTCTCTCTCTCTCTCTCTCTCTCGCTCTCTCTGTGTCTCTATGTACTAACCTGTCTCAGACCTTCGGGGGAAAGCCTCATTCTTTTTCATTAAACCACACTGATGGTGAAATGGCTCTGAGGGAAGATGATGTGTTTTTCTGTTTTACTGTGCTATCTAAAATCCTTATGAGTGTTATGGGGTCACGGATCGCTGATTTTGGTGGTTTAATGGTTGTGTTGCGTTTGTGTGTGTGTGTGTGTGTGTGTTTAATGGTTCTGTATAGTCGGACCCTTGGGATGGGGGCTACAGGCCCTGTGAGACCAAGAGCTCTCTCATCCTCTCTCTTTGTGTCTTTATAGCTCTCTCTCTCTCTCTGTCTCTCTCTCTTTCACCAGCTCTGAATGTTTCTCTCTCTCTCTCTGTCTCTCTCTCTTTCACCAGCTCTGAATGTTTCTCTCTCTCTCTCTGTCTCTCTCTTTCACCAGCTCTGAATGTTTCTCTCTCTCTCTCTGTCTCTCTCTCTTTCACCAGCTCTGAATGTTTCTCTCTCTCTCTCTGTCTCTCTCTCTTTCACCAGCTCTGAATGTTTCTCTCTCTCTCTGTCTCTCTCTCTTTCACCAGCTCTGAATGTTTCTCTCTCTCTCTCTGTCTCTCTCTCTTTCACCAGCTCTGAATGTTTCTCTCTCTCTCTCCCTGTCTCTCTCTCTTTCACCAGCTCTGAATGTTTCTCCCTCTCTCTCTGTCTCTCTCTCTTTCACCAGCTCTGAATGTTTCTCTCTCTCTGTCTCTCTCTCTTTCACCAGCTCAATCAGTCCCTAATACAATAGAACTACCATCTGTCTCTAATACAATAGAACTACCGTCTGTCAGTAATACAAAAGAACTACCGTCTGTCTCTAATACAATAGAACTACCGTCTGTCTCTAATACAATAGAACTACCGTCTGTCTCTAATACAATAGAACTACCGTCTGTCTCTAATACAATATAACTACCGTCTGTCAGTAATACAATAGAACTACCGTCTGTCAGTAACACAATAGAACTACCGTCTGTCAGTAACACAATAGAACTACCGTCTGTCTCTAATACAACAGAAATACCGTCTGTCAGTAACACAATAGAACTACCGTCTGTCTCTATACAACAGAAATACCGTCTGTCAGTAACACAATAGAACTACCGTCTGTCAGTAATACAATAGAACTACCGTCTGTCTCTAATACAACAGAAATACCGTCTGTCAGTAACACAATAGAACTACCGTCTGTCAGTAATACAATAGAACTACCGTCTGTCTCTAATACAACAGAAATACCGTCTGTCAGTAACACAATAGAACTACCTCTCTAATACACTTTCCACATTCCTGTTATTTATTATGATATCTGGCCAAACAGCGATCTCCCCAGAGAGTGACCTCCTAAACATATGACCTTCCCACCTAATAAAAAACAACACTTTCTATTGGTTGTCTGCTGACAGCTCTTTACTGTTTAATACTATTGAGTTGTGTCACCTCCAAGTTATTATATGGCCCCTTGGAGAGAGAGAGAGAGAGAGAGAGACAGAGAGAGAGGAGAGAGAGGAGAGGAGAGAGAGAGAGAGAGAGAGAGAGAGAGAGAGAGAGACAGAGAACAGAGAGAGAGAGAGAGAGAGAGAGAGAGAGAGAGAGAGAGAGAGAGAGAGAGAGAGAAGAGAGAGAGAGAGAGAGAGAGAGAGAGAGAGAGAGAGAGAGAGAGAGAGAGAGAGAGAGAGAGAGAGAGAGAGAGGAGAGAGAGAGAGAGAGAGAGAGAGAGAGAGAGAGAGAGAGAGAGAGAGAGAGCAGAGAGAGAGAGAGAGAGAGAGAGAGACGCGCACGCACACACACACATACACATACACACATACACACACACACACACACACACCACACACTAACACACACCACACCACACACACTAACACACACACACACACACACACTAACACACACACACACATACATACACACACACACACACAGATAGTGTGTATATCTGTGGCATTTTATAATGGCATTGACTTTATATTACTTCCGATCCCTGCAAAACAGGAACGCACAGAGTCCTTGGTAATCATGTATTTGACAGGAACGTACAGAGACCTTGGTAATCATGTATTTGACAGGAACGTACAGAGACCTTGGTAATCATGTATTTGACAGGAACGTACAGAGACCTTGGTAATCATGTATTTGACAGGAACGTACAGAGACCTTGGTAATCATGTATTTGACAGGAATGTACAGAGACCTTGGTAATCATGTATTTGACAGGAATGTACAGAGACCTTGGTAATCATGTATTTGACAGGAACGTACAGAGACCTTGGTAATCATGTATTTGACAGGAACGTACAGAGACCTTGGTAATCATGTATTTGACAGGAACGTACAGAGACCTTGGTAATCATGTATTTGACAGGAACGTACAGAGACCTTGGTAATCATGTATTTGACAGGAATGTACAGAGACCTTGGTAATCATGTATTTGACAGGAATGTACAGAGTCCTTGGTAATCATGTATTTGACAGGAATGTACAGAGACCTTGGTAATCATGTATTTGACAGGAATGTACAGTCACTTAAAAGCTTAGGAGTCTGTAACCTTTAGTTCAAGGCCGTATAGGAGGAAGAGAGAGCGTCACTGATAGTTCCTGTGTGAAATACTCTACAAAACAAATGTCATCCCCTTGATCCTGTGAGCTGCTTTGTCTTTGAAAGATGGTTCGATTAATTAAAAAATTATGAATTCTGTTTGAGATAGGATGTTTTCCTATTGAAGTTAGAAGGTTGTCCTTCTTTTCCATGTGTAGATATGTTGGATCAACAGAGAAGCTGCAGATT
>NC_034188.2:16088797-16096907 GCF_002021735.2 Oncorhynchus kisutch | reverse complement strand
GGGAGACAGATAGATAGGGAGGGGGTGGGAGACAGAGAGATAGGGAGGGGAAGGGAGAGAGAGAGATAGATAGATAGGGAGGGGGAAGGAGAGAGCTAGATAGGGAGGGGAAGGGAGAGAGATAGATAGGGAGGGGGAAGGGTGAGAGATAAATAGGGAGGGGGAAGGGAGAGAGATAGATTAGGGAGGGGGAAGGGAGAGAGATAGATAGGGAGGGGGGAAGGGAGAGAGATAGATAGGGAGGGGAAGGGAGAGAGAGATAGATAGGGAAGGGAAGGGAGAGAGATAGATAGATAGGGAGGGGAAGGGAGAGAGATAGATAGGGAGGGGGAAGGGAGAGAGATAGATAGGGAAGGGGAAGGGAGAGAGATAAATAGGGAGGAGTGTGGGAGAGAGATAGATAGGGAGGGGGAAGGGAGAGAGATAGATAGGGAAGGGGAAGGGAGAGAGATAAATAGGGAGGAGTGTGGGAGAGAGATAGATAGGGAGGGGGAAGGGAGAGAGAGATAGATAGGGAGGAGTGTGGGAGAGAGATAAATAGGGAGGGGTAAGGGAGAGAGATAGATAGGGAGGGGAAGGGAGAGAGATAGATAGGGAGGGGGAAGGGAGAGAGATAGATAGGGAGGGGGAAGGGAGAGAGATACTTAGGGAGGGGGAAGGGAGAGAGATAGATAGGGAGGGGGAAGGGAGAGAGATACATAGATAGGGAGGGGAAGGGAGAGAGATAGATAGATAGATAGATAGGGAGGGGGAAGGGAGGGGGAAGGAGGGAGGGATGCAGGGAGGGAGGGAGGGAGGGAGGGAGAAGGAGAGGGGAGGGTTCTTCAATATTCCTGTCAGGTTAATCATTGATAGTTATGTGTAGATAAGCTCTAGGCCTTCATCACAGCTCAATACTCATCATAACAGACTTTTCAGCCTTTTCACACCTGCGTTTCATGTAAGGTGTTTCCAAACTTCCCTACTAAAAGTTTCTAGACCTTGTAAAAACAAACTCTACTCAGTAAAGATGTGGCAGTACATAAAATCAATACACTGTTATACTGTCATCTCTCAACAAGGATGGACATAAATCTGTGTTATTACATCTCAAACACTTAGTTAAAGTGTAAGGCCTCGGGATGTCTTTAAAAGGTTTATAGGTTTTTTAGAAGTTGTTGTCTTGTGATATTATAAAAACCTGTATTGAAGGCTGTTATTTATCTTTGTTCAATGAGGACCTGGTAGAGAGACCTGTGGTAGAGACCTGTGGTAGAGACCCCTGTGGTAGAGAGACCTGTGGTAGAGAGACCTAAAGCACCTTATACCACCCACCACTGCGACTTGTATGCTCTAGTCGGCTGGCCCTCGCTACATATTCGTCGCCAGACCCACTGGCTCCAGGTCATCTACAAGTCTATGCTAGGTAAAGCTCCGCCTTATCTCAGCTCACTGGTCACGATGGCAACACCCATCCGTAGCACGCGCTCCAGCAGGTGTATCTCACTGATCATCCCTAAAGCCAACACCTCATTTGGCCGCCTTTCGTTCCAGTACTCTGCTGCCTGTGACTGGAACGAATTGCAAAAATCGCTGAAGTTGGAGACTTTTATCTCCCTCACCAACTTCAAACATCAGCTATCTGAGCAGCTAACCGATCGCTGCAGCTGTACATAGTCTATTGGTAAATAGCCCACCCTTTTCACCTACCTCATCCCCATACTGTTTTTATTTATTTACTTTTCTGCTCTTCTGCACACCAATATCTCTACCTGTACATGACCATCTGATCTTTTATCACTCCAGTGTTAATCTGCAAAATTGTAATTATTTGCCTACCTCCTCATGCCTTTTGCACACATTGTATATAGACCCCCCCCTTTGTTTTCTACTGTGTTATTGACTTGTTAATTGTTTACTCCATGTGTAACTCTTTGTTGTATGCTCACACTGCTATGCTTTATCTTGGCCAGGTCGCAGTTGCAAATGAGAACTTGTTCTCAACTAGCCTACCTGGTTAAATAAAGGTGAAATAAAAATAAAAAAGAGAGACCTGTAGTAGAGAGACCTGTGGTAGAGAGACCTGTCATAGAGAGACCTGTAGTAGAGAGACCTGTCATAGAGAGACCTGTAGTAGAGACCTGTGGTAGAGACCCCTGTGGTAGAGAGACCTGTGGTAGATACCTGTGGTAGAGAGACCTGTGGTAGAGAGACCTGTGGTAGAGACCTGTGGTAGAGACCCTGTGGTAGAGAGACCTGTGGTAGATACCTGTGGTAGAGAGACCTGTGGTAGAGAGACCTGTGGTAGAGACCTGTGGTAGAGAGACCTGTGGTAGAGAGACCTGTGGTAGAGACCCCTGTGGTAGAGACCTGTGGTAGAGAGACCTGTGGTAGAGAGCTGTATCTGAACTTTTAGAAGACTCTTTCTTCTCATCCTGTCTTCTCTCTAAGTTCTCTCAAGGGATTTTTGCTTCAAAAGTAACTGCCTTCCTCAGTGAGAACATGCTATATTTGGAAGAAAGAAAAAGTTTTGCAGTTTCTTCCCTTTTCCTCCTTTATCATTCCCCCCCCCCCCCCCCCCCCCCCCCCCCCCCTCCGGGAGCTTGTTGTGCAGGTAGTTACTGTGCTTTGTAGTGTTGGCTTCACCAGAGACTGCACACACACACACACACACATACACACACACACACACACACACACACACACGCACGCACACAACTTGTGTTGAAGACTTGCAGTACTGAACACCACCTGTTGAGGGTGCTCTAACTATTATAATAATATTTTATTGAGCCGATATGGCAACTATACAGGGCTCTCTCTGTGTCTTGTGCTGACTGAGTCCATTCAGGCTGTTCTCAGGTTGATGTGTAACCACGGTGACAGGTCTGGTATACTAAAGGTCACCCATGGCAACTCAGCTGACCACCCCACACACACGCACACGCACACACACACACACACACAACACACACACACACACACACACACACACACACACACACACACACACACACACACACACACACACCCTCAGGTGTGTTTGAAAAGGTTACCCCCCCTCACTCTGTGCTGTGTATTCTGACCTGGTGTGACAGAAAGGCTTCTGACACATGCAGAGTTTTTTAAAGGTTGTTTCAGAATGGTTTAGATCACTCTAACTGTGTTGAGTAAGGTGTACAAATCATACAAATACAACTCTATCACAATTGCTTTGGGTACTTTAAAAATACCACCCTGATCCCTGATAACGGAGTTGGAACAAGTGTTGTATTGGGGTTTAGAACTGTGGAGACTCTCTGGTCTCCAGGGGTGGGACCTATTATTCAAGTCACAAGCAAATCTCAAGTCACAAGGTCTGAGTTTCAAGTCGAGTCCAAATAAAACAGGTCAAGATTTGAGTCAAGTCATGCATTCTAAGAGCAAGTCGAGACGAGTCACAAGTTTTCAAGTCAAGTCTCAAGTCAAGTAAAAAGTAAATAAGTCTTTGTGTATTTATTGAGGCTACCAGACAGCCCTTTTCATGATGTTGTCTACTGCATATTTTATTAGCCTATGTAATGGTGAAATAGAGACCTTGTAGCGGCCATAAGGTCATGACATCAGCAGAAGGCAAGGCAGGCTGACGTGCTCAGAGTGTACATTTATTTACAGGTCTTGGTGATCCAATGGTGAAAGAGCCATATCACACCAAATATACAAGTAGATTTACCAAATATACAAGTAGATTTACCAAATATACAAGTAGTTTTACCAAATATACAAGTAGTTTTACCAATCCTATCTGAACAGACACCGGTAGAGGGCAAGACTGTCCAGCCTCCCCTTGAGAAACCAAATATACAAGTAGATTTACCAATCCTATCTGAACAGACACCGGTAGAGGGCAAGACTGTCCAGCCTCCCCTTGAGAAACTAAATATACAAGTAGATTTACCAATCCTATCTGAACAGACACAGGTAGAGGGCAAGACTGTCCAGCCTCCCCTTGAGAAACCAAATATACAAGTAGATTTACCAATCCTATCTGAACAGACACCGGTAGAGGGCAAGACTGTCCAGCCTCCCCTTGAGAAACCAAATATACAAGTAGATTTACCAATCCTATCTGAACAGACACCGGTAGAGGGCAAGACTGTCCAGCCTCCCCTTGAGAAACCAAATATACAAGTAGATTTACCAATCCTATCTGAACAGACACAGGTAGAGGGCAAGACTGTCCAGCCTCCCCTTGAGAAACCAAATAGAATCTGTCTAACAGGAGCTCAAACAGGTCTGAGTACATAATATAAGCACTTGGCTCCCAGGACCATACAATTACTCAAATGGCAATTACAACCAATACACTGGTTCTACAATGTAAAGGCAACTTCCACATCCATTGTTACATTGGTACATTGGTCTTAATCAGCGTTATTGATTATTAATGATATTTCAAAACCATGTATACATGGAACAATTATTTTCTCGTATTCAACGTTCTGACTCCAAAGTGTGTAGCCTACAGCGCTCCTACAGTATTACCTAGACCAGGAGACATATGCTAGTAATTGTTACCTACCTAAAGACCAGGAGACCTATGCTAGTAAATTGTTACCTACCTAATGACCAGTAGACCTATGCTAGTAAATTGTTACCTACCTAATGACCAGGAGACCTATGCTAGTAAATTGTTAACTACCTAAAGACCAGGAGACCTATGCTAGTAAATTGTTACCTACCTAAAGACCAGTAGACCTATGCTAGTAAATTGTTACCTACCTAAAGACCAGAAGACCTATGCTAGTAAATTGTTACCTACCTAAAGACCAGGAGACCTATGCTAGTAAATTGTTACCTACCTAAAGACCAGGAGACCTATGCTAGTAAATTGTTACCTACCTAAAGACCAGGAGACCTATGCTAGTAAATTGTTACCTACCTAAAGACCAGGAGACCTATGCTAGTAAATTGTTACCTACCTAAAGACCAGGAGACCTATGCTAGTAAATTGTTACCTACCTAAAGACCAGGAGACCTATGCTAGTAAATTGTTACCTACCTAAAGACCAGGAGACCTATGCTAGTAAATTGTTACCTACCTAAAGACCAGGAGGACCTATGCTAGTAAATTGTTCCTACCTAAAGACCAGGAGACCTATGCTAGTAAATTGTTACCTACCTAAGACCAGGAGACCTATGCTAGTAAATTGTTACCTACCTAAAGACCAGGAGACCTATGCTAGTAAATTGTTCCCTACCTAAAGACCAGGAGACCTATGCTAGTAAATTGTTACCTACCTAAAGACCAGGAGACCTATGCTAGTAAATGTTACCTACCTAAAGACCAGGAGACCTATGCTAGTAAATTGTACCTACCTAAAGACCAGGAGACCTATGCTAGTAAATTGTTACCTACCTAAAGACCAGGAGACCTATGCTAGTAAATTGTTACCTACCTAAAGACCAGGAGACCTATGCTAGTAAATTGGTTACCTACCTAAAGACCAGGAGACCTATGCTAGAATTGTTACCTACCTAAAGACCAGGGACCTTGCTAGTAAATGTACCTACCTAAAGACCAGGAGACCCTATGCTAGTAAATTGTTACCTACCTAAGACCAGGAGACCTATGCTAGTAAATTGTTACCTACCTAAAGACCAGGAGACCTATGCTAGTAAATTGTTACCTACCTAAAGACCAGGAGACCTATGCTAGTAAATTGTTACCTACCTAAAGACCAGGAGACCTATGCTAGTAAATGTTACCTACCTAAGACCAGGAGACCTATGCTAGTAAATTGTTACCTACCTAAAGACCAGGAGACCTATGCTAGTAAATTGTTACCTACCTAAAGACCAGGAGACCTATGCTAGTAAATTGTTACCTACCTAAGACCAGGAGACCTATGCTAGTAAATTGTTACCTACCTAAAGACCAGGAGACCTATGCTAGTAAATGATGCTCCATTGCTGATGAGCTTGCCAAAGTAAACAGTTCATATTCTTGATCAGCTATTTTTTTGGAGATGCATATTTATTTATTCTTTAATCCTTTATTTAATCCTTTCTTCCTATAATTTGGCATTTGCGCCGCAGTCGCTCCTACAGCTGTACAGTAAAGCTCGCCGCCATGACCTGTGTTGATTTACAGTTTGTCCAATCAGAGTGCCGAGTGTGCATTTCACCAGCCAATCTGTTGCAAGTTGTTTTGCAAGGGCGATGCTGAGGCTACTGGCTGCGTGGAGAGTAATCCAAATAGACTCTGTGCCACGAAATGGGTGACAAAACACCCATTTTTTGGTTTAATTTTTTTACCAATGCAGTATTTGATGTGTTTTCCAGCCTTGGTTTTTATCCGCCAACTTTCAAATTTTGGGTTAATTTAGTCCAAAATAAAAACAGACCAAAATACCATTCAGATCTCTGGCTGTGTGCCTCAGGCGGAGAACAGTACTTAAGTGACTGTAGTTAGTGTGTGTGTGTGTGTGTGTGTGTGTGTGTGTGTGTGTGTGTGTGTGTGTGTGTGTGTGTGTGGTGTGTGTGTGTGTGTGTGTGTGTGTGTGTGTGCGTGCGTGTAAGTAGAGGCCTACGGGACTGTAGTGTTTTCAACATTGCACACTTAAGGGTAGAGAAGGACTTGGAAATAACCTTGGTGATGTTTACCGTTGTTTTGCCTAAAGTAGCGCAGGCCACGCAGCCTATTTCTATGTGCACTGAGGCGCGAGCTCCTACAGTATTACGCACAACCTGAATGACAGAGACATACTTGGAAATAACCTTGGTGATGTGTACCGTTGTTTTGCCTTATTGTACTCTTCACTGACTGCACTTATTCCCCATCAGTTCCTCTGACCTCCCCTCAACACTTCCTGGTTATTTCTGACTCTTTTCCTGCTCTTGACAAACACAGAGAAAAAATGCAGCTCTGTTTAAAATGACTGAAGAAACATTGGGACATTCGGATGTCCTTCTCTCCGTTTGAAGTCCTATCCACAGAGGCTTGTTGCTGTTTTAAGTGTCCTGTCATCACCTAGGTGACCGCTATTTGACTTCTTGGTTCACCGTGGTACACCCCCAAAACATTATTTTGGGTGTCTTTAAGTTTTGCTCTTTCATATTTTGTTAATATTACACAATCCATTCATGTTTTATGGCGAAATGCAATTGTCCCTTAGAATTGACCTTCGGTGGAATTTGATGTGAACCAGATTCATTCATGTGGTGAAAGAGTTGGTATTTTTGGTGGCAGAGCTTATTAACATAATATGCTGTGAAACTGTACATTTGCACATGTACATTCAGATTTGGTCATTTAGCAGACACTTTTATCAAGAGCAACTTCAGTCAGCACATTCAACTAAGGAATGTAAACAAACACATGTAAAATATGTATGTACCATTACTGAGAATGTCTGAGGTTAAACTGGTTAGTTCAGGATATTGTAAAGAAACCTGTAGATGATTGAGAAGCAGGTGGGAGTGCAAAGTCTCCTGCTGAAATTGTTTCTATACCATTATGTATTTGAAATGAGACTTTAGAGTGTAATTTTTTAAATTTAATTGAGTTGTTTAAAGATGAATGCAGCTCATGGAGCTAGAACAGACACAGTTGATTCATTTGGGAGGTAATTAAAACATGTTTCAATAACACAATTCAATGAAGTAGATCTGTTTTAATGATTTAATGTAAAAAATAACTTGTTTCCATTAGATGTTTAACTACTTTCCAAAATTGAATTAAGTAGATTCAAATACTTTTTGTTGTTGTTGAGTGTAACAGTGATGAGTCGCCATCTCATATTACCCAGCATGCCCATTGTCAAGTGTGACCTTTGTTGACCTACAGGCAATGTGTGTATGGCAGAGAATCAGTCAAATATTACATTCACATCTATTATTCAGCTGGTTCAGAGTCCATCTTTGAGAACGGAGAAGAAAGACAGAGAACGAGAAGGTGACGTGTATGTGTATGTGTGTGTGTGTGGGTGGGTGCGCTTGTATGTGTGTGTGTGCCTGTGCGTGTTTGCGTCTGTGTTTGCGCGTGTTTGCGTCTATGTGTGTGTGTGTGTGTGCGTGATTTTGTTAGTGGTTCCGTCAACATGTCAGCTCTATCATTTCGAGAGACAGAAACATGAAGGGAGAGAGGGGG
>NC_034188.2:16082818-16088697 GCF_002021735.2 Oncorhynchus kisutch | reverse complement strand
GGGAGAGTGGAAGAGAGAGGGGGAAAGAGAGAGAGACCATGGAGGGAGAGAGGAAGAGAGGGGGAGAGAGAGACATGGAGGGAGAGAGGAAGAGAGTGGGAGAGAGAGACATGGAGGGAGAGAGGAAGAAAGTGAGAGAGAGAGACATGGAGGGAGAGAGGAATAGAGGGGAAGAAAGAGAGAGACAGAGCAGAAGGGGGGATGGGGAAAAGTACATTAGATGAGCTTTCTCCTTTTGTTTGTTTTCTGCAACAAACCACTGAGGCACCTGCCTATTAACCTTTCCTCTCAACCTGTCCTTCACCTTCACAGGGTAAACACAACTTCATGACCTGTCCTTCACCTTCACAGGTAAACACAACTTCATGACCTGTTCCACACCTTCACAGGTAAACACACCTTCATGACCTGTCCTTCACCTTCACAGGTAAACACAACTTCATGACCTGTTCCACACCTTCACAGGTAAACACACCTTCATGACCTGTCCTTCACCTTCACAGGTAAACACAACTTCATGACCTGTTCCACACCTTCACAGGTAAACACACCTTCACGACCTGTCCTTCACCTTCACAGGTAAACACAACTTCATGACCTGTCCTTTATCTCCACAGGTAAACACACCTTCATGACCTGTCTTTCACCTTCACAGGTAAACACACCTTCATGACCTGTCCTTTATCTCCACAGGTAAACACAACTTCATGACATGTCCTTTATCTCCACAGGTAAACACACCTTCATGACCTGTCCTTCATCTCCACAGGTAAACACACCTTCATGACCTGTCCTTCATCTCCACAGGTAACACGTCCTTCATGACCTGTCCTTCATCTCCACAGGTAAACACATCTTCATGACCTGTCCTTTATCTCCACAGGTAAACACACCTTCATGACATGTCCTTCTCCTCCACAGGTAAACACACCTTCATGACCTGTCCTTCATCTCCACAGGTAAACACACACCTTCATGGTTCTCCCCTGTGTTCCAACTCCCTCAGAGTTCCAGAGTGGGTCTATTTATGGTAGCCTGGAGAGACTCAAATAAAGACAGCAGCTACTTCTTCAGGGTTATTGACATATTCCTAAAAGGTTGTGACTGGGAGCCTGGATCAATCTGCTGCACTTTATTTTAGTATTCCAAGACAGCCTGAGGGAGAGCTGAACTTCTGAGGAGAAAAAGAGCCAAAGAAAGAGTGTGTGTGTTTATACAGGTATGATATGTTCATACAGGTGTGATGTGTTTATACAGGTGTGATGTGTTTATACAGGTATGATATGTTTATACAGGTGTGATGTGTTTATACAGGTGTGATGTGTTTATACAGGTGTGATATGTTTATACAGGTATGATATGCTTATACAGGTATGATATGTTTTTACAGGTATGATATGTTTATACAGGTGTGATGTGCTTATACAGGTATGATATGTTTTTACAGGTATGATATGTTTATACAGGTGTGATGTGTTTCTACAGGTGTGATGTGTTTATACAGGTGTGATGTGTTTATACAGGTATGATATGTTTATACAGGTGTGATGTGTTTATACAGGTATGATATGTTTTTACAGGTATGATATGTTTATACAGGTGTGATGTGTTTATACAGGTATGATATGTTTTTACAGGTATGATATGTTTATACAGGTGTGATGTGTTTCTACAGGTCTGATGTGTTTATACAGGTGTGATGTGTTTATACAGGTATGATATGTTTATACAGGTGTGATGTGTTTCTACAGGTCTGATGTGTTTATACAGGTGTGATGTGTTTCTACAGGTCTGATGTGTTTATACAGGTGTGATGTGTTTATACAGGTCTGATGTGTTTATACAGGTGTGATGTGTTTATACAGGTATGATATGTTTTTACAGTGTGATATGTTTATACAGGTGTGATGTGTTTATACAGGTATGATATGTTTTTACAGGTATGATATGTTTATACAGGTGTGATGTGTTTATACAGGTTATGATATGTTTTTACAGGTATGATATGTTTATACAGGTGTGATATGTTTATACAGGTGTGATGTGTTTATACAGGTATGATATGTTTTTACAGGTATGATATGTTTATACAGGTGTGATGTGTTTCTACAGGTCTGATGTGTTTATACAGGTGTGATGTGTTTATACAGGTATGATATGTTTATACAGGTATGATATGTTTATACAGGTGTGATGTGTTTCTACAGGTGTGATGTGTTTATACAGGTATGATATGTTTATACAGGTATGATATGTTTATACAGGTATGATATGTTTATACAGGTGTGATGTGTTTCTACAGGTCTGATGTGTTTATACAGGTGTGATGTGTTTATACAGGTATGATATGTTTATACAGGTATGATATGTTTATACAGGTGTGATGTGTTTCTACAGGTCTGATGTGTTTATACAGGTGTGATGTGTTTATACAGGTATGATATGTTTATACAGGTGTGATGTGTTCTTACAGGTATGATTTGTTTATACAGGTATGATATGTTTATACAGGTGTGATGTGTTTATGGAGGTATGATGTGTTTGTTCAGGTATGAGATGTTTGTTCAGGTATGAGGTGTTATACAGGTATGAGGGGATTTTACAGGTATGATATGTATGTACAGGTATGAGGTGTTTTTACAGATATGAGGTGTTTTTACAGGTATGAGGTGTTTATACAGATATGAGGTGTTTATACAGGTATGAGGTGTTTATACAGGTATGAGGTGTTTGTAGGAAAGCGAGAAAGAGAGAGAGTTTTCTATACACCAACCCAACTTCCACACACATTCCTTCATCTCTGTCTCCTCTCCACAGCACATCTCTGTCTCATCTCGACAGCACATCTCTGTCTCCTCTCCACAGCACATCTCTGTCTCCTCTCCACAGCACATCTCTGTCTCCTCTCCACAGCACATCTCTGTCTCCTCTCCACAACACATCTCTGTCTCATCTCCACAGCACATCTCTGTCTCCTCTCCACAACACATCTCTGTCTCCTCTCCACAGCACATCTCTGTCTCATCTCCACAGCACATCTGTCTCCTCTCCACAGCACATCTCTGTCTCATCTCCACAGCACATCTCTGTCTCCTCTCCACAGCACATCTCTGTCTCCTCTCCACAGCACATCTCTGTCTCCTCTCCACAGCACATCTCTGTCTCCTCTCCACAGCACATCTCTGTCTCATCTCCACAGCACATCTCTGTCTCCTCTCCACAGCACATCTCTGTCCAGCTCATAGCCTGCTATTAAGGCAGGGAGGCTGTGTGATTTTGGTTTTGCAGTCGTGTCATTAAACTGTGCTGAGATTGGGACTATATCCCAAAATGGCCCCCTATTCCTTTCTACTGCACCAAGTACCATGGAGACCCAGGCTCAGTGCGTGTCCCAAAATGGCCCCCTATTCCTTTCTACTGCACCAAGTACCATGGAGACCCAGGCTCAGTGCGTGTCCCAAATGTCTCCCTATTCCTTTTATAGTGTGCTACTTTTGACCTTTTATAGTGTGCACTGTAGAGGGAATAGGCATTTGGGACTCACCGTGAACCTGGGCCTGCATGGTATTTGGTATAGACAGCAGGCCTAGCTGTTGTAATGCTCCTGGACAGGAGAGCTGATAGAGACAATAACTGCAGCAATGAAAACCACTTCACTGTCACATTGGACAGAATTTAATTTACAGAAACCACGCCAACATACACGCATGCACTCATGCACGAACACACAGACAGAAGAACCAATGCACACAGACACACACACACTCCTTATCAGCCTCCTCCAGCGCAGCGCCACTGTCAGATAGAGATAGCTGTGTGTTATTGTTGAAAGAGAGGGGAGAGAGAGAGAGAGGAGAGAGAGGAGAGAGAGGGAGAGAGCGAGGAGAGAGGAGAGAGAGGGAGAGAGCGAGGAGAGAGGAGAGAGGGATAGAGAGAGGGAGAGAGAGGATAGAGAGGAGAGAGAGAGTGGAGAGAGGAGAGAGGGATAGAGAGAGGGAGAGAGAGGAGAGAGAGGGAGAGAGTGAGGAGAGAGGAGAGAGGGATAGAGAGAGGGAGAGAGAGGATAGAGAGGAGAGAGAGAGTGGAGAGAGGAGAGAGGGATAGAGAGAGGGAGAGAGAGGAGAGAGAGGAGAGAGAGAGTGGAGAGAGAGAGAGGGGAGAGAGAGGGGAGAGAAAGGAGAGAGAGAAAGAGAGAGAGAGAGAGAGAGGGGAGAGAGAGAGGAGAGAGAGAGAGGGAGAGAGCGAGGAGAGAGGAGAGAGGAGAGAGAGGGAGAGAGCGAGGAGAGAGGAGAGAGGGATAGAGAGAGGAGAGAGAGGATAGAGAGGAGAGAGAGAGAGGAGAGAGAGGGAGAGAGCGAGGAGAGAGGAGAGAGGAGAGAGAGGGAGAGAGCGAGGAGAGAGGAGAGAGGAGAGAGAGGGAGAGAGCGAGGAGAGAGGAGAGAGGGATAGAGAGAGGGAGAGAGAGGATAGAGAGGAGAGAGAGAGTGGAGAGAGAGAGGGGGGAGAGAGAGGGGAGAGAAAGGAGAGAGAGAAGGAGAGAGAGAGAGGGGAGAGAGAGAGGAGAGAGAGAGAGGAGAGAGAGATGGAGAGAGAGGGAGAGAGCGAGGAGAGAGAGGAGAGAGAGAGGGGAGAGAGCGAGGCAGAGAGAGAGAGGGGAGAGAGAGAAAGAGAGAGAGGGAGAGAGCGAGGAGAGGAGAGAGGGATAGAGAGAGGGAGAGAGAGGAGAGAGAGAGTGGAGAGAGAGAGAAGGGAGAGAGAGGGGAGAGAAAGGAGAGAGAGAAAGAGAGAGAGAGGGGAGAGAGAGGAGAGAGGGAGAGAGAAAGAGGGAGAGAGAGGAGAGAGAGGAGAGAGAGAGGGGAGGAGAGGGAGAGAGCGAGACAGAGAGACAGAGAGAGAGAGAGGAGAGAGAGAGAGGAGAGAGAGAGGGAGAGAGATGAGAGAGAGGAGAGAGAGGGGAGAGAGAGGCGAGAGAGAAAGAGAGAGAGGGAGAGAGCGAGGAGAGAGAGGAGAGAGGAGAGAGAGGAGAGAGAGAGAGAGAGAGAGAGGGGAGACGGGAGAGAGAGGCGAGAGAGAAAGAGAGAGGGAGAGAGCGAGGAGAGAGAGGAGAGAGGAGAGAGAGAGAAAGAGAGAGAGGGAGAGAGTGAGGAGAGAGAGGCGAGAGAGAAAGAGAGAGGGAGAGAGAGAGGAGAGAGGGGAGAGAGAGGCGAGAGAGAAAGAGAGAGAGGGAGAGAGCGAGGAGAGAGAGGAGAGAGGAGAGAGAGGGATAGGGAGAGAGAGGAGAGAGTGAGGAGAGAGAGGAGAGAGAGGAGAGAGAGAAAGAGAGAGAGGGAGGAGAGCGAGGAGAGAGAGGGATAGAGAAAGAGGGAGAGCGATATACTGTAGCCTCCCAACCCCTCTATGCCATCGCAGCATGATGGATTACTCTCTCTTCTTCTCTCCTGTGTTGTCATCTCCACAGCCATGTGCTTTTACTGCTGAGTACTGTTACACCATCCGCTCTGCAGACAGCTAGAGCAGCAACAGTGCAGCGAGCAGTGCAACCAGGCCTTAGATCCCATCCTGTAAGAGTACAGCTTTGGTATGCTGATAAAGACATCACAGCTGGGTTCTACTAAAGCATAGGAAGTCCTAAAGCATTCATTCTAGCACCAACTAGAACTTCACCAGTTCAGCACACATAAAGCCAGGCATAACATCCCATCCTTTAAGAGTACAGTGTAATGGATTTTGGGCTCCCGAGTGGCGCAGCAGTTTAAAGGCACTGCATCTCAGTACTAGAGGCTTCACTACAGACCCTGGTTCAATTCCAGGCTGTATCAAAACCGGCCGTGATAGGGAGTCCCAAAGGGTGGTGCACAATTGGCCCAGTTAGGGTTAGG
>NC_034188.2:16055318-16080318 GCF_002021735.2 Oncorhynchus kisutch | reverse complement strand
GAACTCCATTTGTGTCTGGCAGAATGGAGGTTCATATTGTCTCGGTCCTTCAGAGGAAATATTTGCGGCTGCCGCGTGTCGCCATGTTAGAGACTAGCGTAATTACCATCCATTATGTGTCATTATTTTAAAGTAAGAAGCAAAGTGTTCGACTGTGTCACAGGCTGGTCCATTATTGTGTCAGCGACTGTGACAGAACAACAATCTATTGAATCTAAGAAATGAAAAACCCACACAGCCTTCTGTGGGTTTATATTTGTGTTGACTTCCCTTACCGTCACACACTGGAGCACGGAGGAATTAGTATTGTATTAACCAGGAAATGACATCCTGTCATGTTGGAGTTATACGCTGCAGTTTACTTGTCTTCTCTTCTTCGTGGTTTTACCCTGTACCTTCAGGGGGTTGTAACAACGGCCCTTCACGTAATGAGATGTTTCTGCTGTGTTTGTCTTTACCTTGTTTGATTCCACTTGGGAAAGTTTAGTTTGACGTATCCCTGTTTGCTCTTGGTTATTGACACTCAGTGTTAGTGGTTTGTGCTCACAGAATGTAAACAGTTTAAATACAAATTTAGGCCTAGATTCAATTAGTTCAAGCGTTAACCAACGATAGCAGACACCAGCATAGCAGATGTATTGGAGGTGTCGGAGGTGGATCTGTCAAATTGGTGAGCAGCTGCTCTTGTGATCATTGTCACAAAGCCACAACCACGCCACTCCTGTTAGAATTTCAGAAAGAGAAACGTTAAAAAGAAATCATAAAAAAATATAATAAGGATTTCTATCAGCCTAATCTAGATGTAGATTACATCTCACATACCAGTGTTCAAACGTGTAAACAATGCTACGCTACATAGGATTTCTGTTTATGCGACTCTGTGCAGCTAATCTGCAATCTTCGCTTAAGGTATAATGATTAAACACCTCCCTCTGCAACTGGATCCTGGACATCCTGACCGCCGCCCCCAGGTGGTGAGGGTAGGCAACAAAAGGTCTGCAACGCTGATCCTCAACACCGGGGCCCCTCAGGGGTGCGTGTTTAGTCTCCTCCTGCACTTCCTCTTCACCCACGACTGCATGACCAAACACGACTCCAACACCATCTGTCACGGATAGCTAGGAGTGGTGTGTGAGAGTCAGGCGCAGAGAGCAATGCTTCCAATGCATACGTTTATTAAGCTGGGTCTAGCCAACAAACAGGCACAATGACCAATGAACAGGTATGTCCCCAAAACCAGGGAAAATACCAGACAGCAAAATACGTAACCAAAACAATTTCAGCACTGACAGTAGGAATAAACCTGCACAAAAGCAGGCGGGCCCTGGTGGTTTAGATAGACCATAATTAACAACAAATCGGTGGCAGCTAGTAGACCGGTGACGACGACCACTGCCCGAACAGGGAGTGGAGCCACTTTCAGTGGAAGTCGTGATTAATTTTACCTTTATTTTACTAGGCAAGTCAGTTAAGAACAAATTCTTATTTTCAATTACGGCCTAGGAACAGTGGGTTAACTGCCTGTTCAGGGGCAGAACGACAGATTTGTACCTTGTCAGCTCAGGGATTCGAACTTGCAACCTTTCGGTTACTAGTCCAACGCTCTAACCACTAGGCTACCCTGCCGCCCCATGACAACAATGAGACAGCCTATAGGGAGGAGGTCTGAGACCTGGCAGTGTGGAGCCAGGACAACAACCTCTCCCTCAATGTGAGCCAGACAAAGGAGCTGATTATGGACTACAGGAAAAGGCGGGCCGAACAGGCCTCCATAAGAGTTTCAAGTTCCTTGGAGTCCACATCACCAACGAACTATCATGGTCCAAACACACCAAGACAGTCGTGAAGAGGGCACGACAACACCTTTTCCCCTCAGGAGACTGAAAAGATTTGGCAGGGGTCCCCAGATCCTCAAAAAGTTATACAGCTGCACCATCGAGAGCATCCTGAGCGGTGGCATCCCTGCCTGGTATGGAAACTGCTCGGTATCTGACCGCAAGGCGCCACAGAGTGTAATGCGTATGGCCTGGTACATCACTGGGGTCAAGCTTCCTGCCATCCAGGACCTATATACTAGGTGGTGTCAGAGGAAATCCCCCAAAATTGTCAAAGACTACAGTCCAAGTCACAGACTGTTCTCTCTGTTCCCGCACGGCAAGCGGTACCGGAACGCCAAGACCAAAAGGCTCCTTACACTTAACAGCTTCTTCCTCCAAGCCATAAGACTGCTGAACAATGAATCCAGTGGCCACCCGTACTATTTACATTTACCCCCCCATTTATATTGTACACTGCTGCTACTCGCTGTTTATTATCTCAGCATAGTCACTTCACCTCTACCTACATGTACAAATTATATAGCCTCATTATTGTTTATTTTATTGTTACTTTTTATATTTTTTTTATTGTGTTTCTTTGGTAAATATTTTCTTAACTCTTTCTTGAACTGCATTGTTGGTTAAGTGCTTATAATTAAGCATTTCACGGTAAGGTCTACACCTATTGTATTCGGTGCATGTGACAGTTTGATTTGATTTGATCTTCACAGGGTGGTGAAAGTGCACGTTGATCTTGATGCTCCTTTCCAATAAATATTGATGGTCTTAATCTGGTGAAAAAATGGTTGATGCTTTACTGCCGTTTGACAAATATGCTCTGCTCTCATCCATAATAATGTCCTCATGTAGACTAGGCTACCCTCACAGCCTACAAGCACTCCATCGGCGAGCTGTTGCTAGAGAGCATGTCAAGATCAGTGTAGACACAGTGTAGGCAAATCTGCTATATGGGTTCTCCTCTTCAACTCCATATCTTCTCATCTTCCACTCCTTCTCTTCTCCTCTTCCACTCCTTCTCTTCTCTTCTCTTCTCTTCTCCTCTTCCACTCCATCTCTTCTCTTCTCCTCTTCCACTCCATCTCTTCTCCTCTTCCACTCATTCTCTTCTCTTCTCCTCTTCCACTCCATCTCTTCTCCTCTTCCACTCCATCTCTTTTCTTCTCCTCTTCCACTCCATCTCTTCTACACTTCCACTGAATCTCTTCTCTTCTCCTCTTCCACTCCATCTCTTCTCCTCTTCAACTCCATATCTTCTCCTCTTCCACTCCTTCTCTTCTCCTCTTCTCCTCCATCTCTTCTCTTCTCATCTTCCACTCCATCTCTTCTCCTCTTCCACTCCATCTCTTCTCTTCTCCTCTTCCACTCCATCTCTTCTCCTCTTCCACTCATTCTCTTCTCTTCTCCTCTTCCACTCCATCTCTTCTCCTCTTCCACTCCATCTCTTCTCTTCTCATCTTCCACTCCATATCTTCTCCTCTTCCACTCCATCTCTTCTCCTCTTCCACTCCACCTTTTCTCCTCTTCCACTCCTTCTCTTCTCCTCTTCCACTCATTCTCTTCTCTTCTCCTCTTCCACTCCATCTCTTCTCTTCTCCTCTTACACTCCATCTCTTCTCTTCTCCTCTTACACTCCATCTCTTCTCTTCTCCTCTTCCACTCCATCTCTTCTCTTCTCCTCTTCCACTCCTTCTCTTCTCCTCTTCCACTCCATCTCTTCTCCTCTTCCACTCCATCTCTTCTCTTCTCCTCTTCCACTCCTTCTCTTCTCCTTTTCCACTCCATCTCTTCTCTTCTCCTCTTCCACTCAATCTCTTCTCCTTTTCCACTCCATATCTTCTCATCTTCCACTCCATCTCTTCTCCTCTTCCACTCCATCTCTTCTCCTCTTCCACTTAATCTCTTCTCTTCTCCTCTTCCACTCCATCTCTTCTCTTCTCCTCTTCCACTCCATCTCTTCTCTTCTCATCTTCCACTCCATCTCTTCTCCTCTTCAACTCCATCTCTTCTCCACTTCCACTCCATCTCTTCTCCTCTTCTACTCCATCTCTTCTCCTCTTCCACTCCATCTCTTCTCCTCTTCCACTCCATCTCTTCTCCTCTTCCACTCCTTCTCTTCTCTTCTCCTCTTCCACTCATTCTCTTCTCTTCTCCTCTTCCACTCCATCTCTTCTCTTCTCATCTTCCACTCCATCTCTTCTCCTCTTCCACTCCATCTCTTCTCCTCTTCCACTCATTCTCCGCTTCCACTCCATCTCTTCTCTTCTCCTCTTCCACTCCATCTCTTCTCTTCTCCTCTTCCACTCCATCTCTTCTCCTCTTCCACTCATTCTCTTCTCTTCTCCTCTTCCTCTTCCACTCCATCTCTTCTCTTCTCCTCTTCCACTCCACCTCTTCTCTTCTCTTCTCATCTTCCACTCCATATCTTCTCCTCTTCCACTCCATCTCTTCTCTTCTCCTCTTCCACTCCTTCTCTTCTCCTCTTCCACTCCATCTCTTCTCCTCTTCCACTCCATCTCTTCTCTTCTCCTCTTCCACTCCTTCTCTTCTCCTTTTCCACTCCATCTCTTCTCTTCTCCTCTTCCACTCAATCTCTTCTCCTTTTCCACTCCATATCTTCTCATCTTCCACTCCATCTCTTCTCCTCTTCCACTCCATCTCTTCTACACTTCCACGGAATCTCTTCTCTTCTCCTCTTCCACTCCATCTCTTCTCTTCTCCTCTTCCACTCCATCTCTTCTCTTCTCATCTTCCACTCCATCTCTTCTCCTCTTCAACTCCATATCTTCTCCTCTTCCACTCCTTCTCTTCTCCTCTTCTCCTCCATCTCTTCTCTTCTCATCTTCCACTCCATCTCTTCTCCTCTTCCACTCCATCTCTTCTCTTCTCCTCTTCCACTCCATCTCTTCTCCTCTTCCACTCATTCTCTTCTCTTCTCCTCTTCCACTCCATCTCTTCTCCTCTTCCACTCCATCTCTTCTCTTCTCATCTTCCACTCCATATCTTCTCCTCTTCCACTCCATCTCTTCTCCTCTTCCACTCCACCTTTTCTCCTCTTCCACTCCTTCTCTTCTCCTCTTCCACTCATTCTCTTCTCTTCTCCTCTTCCACTCCATCTCTTCTCTTCTCCTCTTACACTCCATCTCTTCTCTTCTCCTCTTCCACTCCATCTCTTCTCTTCTCCTCTTCCACTCCTTCTCTTCTCCTTTTCCACTCCATCTCTTCTCTTCTCCTCTTCCACTCAATCTCTTCTCCTTTTCCACTCCATATCTTCTCATCTTCCACTCCATCTCTTCTCCTCTTCCACTCCATCTCTTCTCCTCTTCCACTTAATCTCTTCTCTTCTCCTCTTCCACTCCATCTCTTCTCTTCTCCTCTTCCACTCCATCTCTTCTCCTCTTCAACTCCATCTCTTCTCCACTTCCACTCCATCTCTTCTCCTCTTCCACTCCATCTCTTCTCCTCTTCCACTCCTTCTCTTCTCTTCTCCTCTTCCACTCATTCTCTTCTCTTCTCCTCTTCCACTCCATCCCTTCTCTTCTCATCTTCCACTCCATCTCTTCTCCTCTTCCACTCCATCTCTTCTCCTCTTCCACTCATTCTCTTCTCTGCTTCCACTCCATCTCTTCTCTTCTCCTCTTCCACTCCATCTCTTCTCTTCTCCTCTTCCACTCCATCTCTTCTCCTCTTCCACTCATTCTCTTCTCTTCTCCTCTTCCTCTTCCACTCCATCTCTTCTCTTCTCCTCTTCCACTCCACCTCTTCTCTTCTCATCTTCCACTCCATATCTTCTCCTCTTCCACTCCATCTCTTCTCCTCTTCCACTCCACCTTTTCTCCTCTTCCACTCCTTCTCTTCTCCTCTTCCACTCATTCTCTTCTCTTCTCCTCTTCCACTCCATCTCTTCTCTTCTCCTCTTCCACTCCTTCTCTTCTCCTTTTCCACTCCATCTCTTCTCTTCTCCTCTTCCACTCAATCTCTTCTCCTTTTCCACTCCATCTCTTCTCTTCTCCTCTTCCACTCAATCTCTTCTCCTCTTCCACTCAATCTCTTCTCCTCTTCCACTCATTCTCTTCTCCTTTTCCACTCCATCTCTTCTCTTCTCCTCTTCCACTCAATCTCTTCTCCTTTTCCACTCCATCTCTTCTCTTCTCCTCTTCCACTCAATCTCTTCTCCTCTTCCACTCAATCTCTTCCCCTCTTCCACTCATTCTCTTCTCCTTTTCCACTCCATCTCTTCTCTTCTCCTCTTCCACTCAATCTCTTCTCCTCTTCCACTCCTTCTCTTCTCCTTTTCCACTCCATCTCTTCTCTTCTCCTCTTCCACTCAATCTCTTCTCCTTTTCCACTCCATATCTTCTCATCTTCCACTCCATCTCTTCTCCTCTTCCACTCCATCTCTTCTCCTCTTCCACTTAATCTCTTCTCTTCTCCTCTTCCACTCCATCTCTTCTCTTCTCCTCTTCCACTCCATCTCTTCTCCTCTTCAACTCCATCTCTTCTCCACTTCCACTCCATCTCTTCTCCTCTTCCACTCCATCTCTTCTCCTCTTCCACTCCTTCTCTTCTCTTCTCCTCTTCCACTCATTCTCTTCTCTTCTCCTCTTCCACTCCATCCCTTCTCTTCTCATCTTCCACTCCATCTCTTCTCCTCTTCCACTCATTCTCTTCTCTTCTCCTCTTCCTCTTCCACTCCATCTCTTCTCTTCTCCTCTTCCACTCCACCTCTTCTCTTCTCATCTTCCACTCCATATCTTCTCCTCTTCCACTCCATCTCTTCTCCTCTTCCACTCCACCTTTTCTCCTCTTCCACTCCTTCTCTTCTCCTCTTCCACTCATTCTCTTCTCTTCTCCTCTTCCACTCCATCTCTTCTCTTCTCCTCTTCCACTCCTTCTCTTCTCCTTTTCCACTCCATCTCTTCTCTTCTCCTCTTCCACTCAATCTCTTCTCCTTTTCCACTCCATCTCTTCTCTTCTCCTCTTCCACTCAATCTCTTCTCCTCTTCCACTCAATCTCTTCTCCTCTTCCACTCATTCTCTTCTCCTTTTCCACTCCATCTCTTCTCTTCTCCTCTTCCACTCAATCTCTTCTCCTCTTCCACTCCTTCTCTTCTCCTTTTCCACTCCATCACTTCTCTTCTCCTCTTCCACTCAATCTCTTCTCCTTTTCCACTCCATCTCTTCTCTTCTCCTCTTCCACTCAATCTCTTCTCCTCTTCCACTCAATCTCATTTAGCGTTAGCATTAGCATTCAACATTTTCACAAAAACCAGAAAATCATTCAAATAAAATCATTACCTTTGAAGAACTTCAGATGTTTTCAATGAGGAGACTCTCAGTTAGATAGCAAATGCTCAGTTTTCCTGAAAGATGATTTGTTTAGGAGAAATTGCTCCGTTTGGTGCATCACGTTTGGCTACCAAAAAAACCCGAAAATTCAGTCTTCAAAACGCCGAACTTTTTTCCAAATTAACTCCATAATATCGACTGAAACATGGTAAACGTTGTTTAGAATCAATCCTCAAGGTGTTTTTCACTTATCTCTTCATGATATATCGTTCGTTGAAAGCCTCCTCTCTCCTCTCAATCACTGGATGACTGCGTGCAGCTTGTAGATTACGCACCAATTTAGACAAAGGACACCGGGCGGACCCCTGGTAAATGTAGTCTCTTATGGCCAATCTTCCAATGATATGCCTACAAATACGTCACAATGCTGCAGACACCTTGGAGAAACGATAGAAAGGGCAGGCTCATTCCCGGTGCATTCACAGCCATATAAGGAGACAATGGAAAACAGAGCTTCAAAAATTCTGCCCATTTGCTGGTTGAAGTTTCATCTTGGTTTCGCCTGTAGCATGAGTTCTGTGGCAGTCACAGATAATATCTTTGCAGTTTTGGAAACATTAGAGTGTTTTCTTTCCAAAGCTGCCAATTATATGCATAGTCGAGCATCTTTTCATGACAAAATATTGCGCTTAAAATGGGCACGTTTTTTTATCCATAAATTAAAAGAGCGCCCCCTATATCCAAGAAGTTAACAAAATGTTTTTAAGAAACTTAAAGATAATCAAGTGTATTGCAAGAGCATGAAGATGTCATGAAACAGACAACAATTTAGAGTGTTACTGTGTTCAAGTAAATACAAATATCAGCAGATAGATGAAACAGTTCACAGAAGATTCCCCCATAACCCTACTGTCTTGGTTAGTATTTAGTATTGTATTAGGATGCGTTGTGCTGTGATGTGCTGGTCCTTGTGATTTTCAACTAGTTTAGCTGTTTGTTTAAAGCAAAATGACTGATACGTATTGGCTCCTAATTAGCTATTACCACAACCTGGCTGCAAGGAATGAGTAAATCAATGCTTATTTCTCTTTAAAGCGAAACTTAAAGTAGAAAAGGAAAAATGGAGGAGGGGGGAGAGGGGGAGAGAGAGAGAGGGATAAAGGAGAGAGAGAACATCTCTATGTTTGTGCTGAAAGCATAAGGTCAGGCTTTGGAGCCATTTACACACCAGTGAGAAATACGGCCTACAATTGCATCTGAATAGAATTAGCTGGGCATGGAAGTGTAGAGGCAGTCTGGCTTTGAGATAAGCATCAGACTTTACTGTAATATCTATCGCAGGCGGAAGGGGAATACTGTTGCTTTGGAGATTAATGAGGCTTTATACAGTATGTGTGTGTGTGTGTATCTACTCGGTGTGTCATTTTAGACACACTATACCGCACAATAATTGATTGCTGCAGCTGGTGTTCAAAAAGCGTTCATACACGTTACCATCTAGTGGTCAGATTTATACAAACACAGTGGAGTTGGCGTCTCTGTTTGGCGGTCTATCGAGACCACCATAATGTGTGTGAGAGAGAGAGAGAAGAAAGAGTGTGTGTGTGTGTGTTGTTTTGTCAAACTCTTGTTCACACAGATTGCTTAGTCTGTCATCAATTTCATAAATTGTGTATACACACACACTTCTCCACTCCCTCTCTATTTGCCTATTTGCTTTTCTCTCTTTTCTAAAAAATGAAAACTGGGAGTACCTTTGCTGTCCTATTGATTGCCTGTTTTTATGGAATGGAGCAGGTCAAGCAGGGCTCATAGCAGGGCTCATAGCAGGGCTCATAGCAGGGCTCATAGCAGGGCTCATAGCATGGCTCATTGCAGGGCTCATAGCAGGGCTCATAGCAGGGCTCATTGCAGGGCTCATTGCAGGGCTCATAGCAGGGCTCATTGCAGGGCTCATAGCAGGGCTCATAGCAGGGCTCATTGCAGGGCTCATAGCAGGGCTCATAGCAGGGCTCATTGCAGGGCTCATTGCAGGGCTCATAGCAGGGCTCATAGCAGGGCTCATTGTAGGGCTCATAGCAGGGCTCATAGCAGGGCTCATAGCAGGGCTCATAGCAGGGCTCTTTGCAGGGCTCATAGCAGGGCTCATAGCAGGGCTCATAGCAGGGCTCATAGCAGGGCTCTTTGCAGGGCTCATAGCAGGGCTCATAGCAGGGCTCATAGCAGGGCTCATAGCACGGCTCATAGCACGGCTCATAGCACGGCTCATAGCAGGGCTCAGACAGGAGACAGATAGCCATGTCTGGCTAAATGAGAACAAGAGAAAGCACAATCCACATTGAGCCAGTTAGAGCCCCTTAGACAGATTGGGCTGAAGCCACCTGAGGGCCAAGTACTGATGGAAGCCGCCACACTCTGCTCCTGACAGGCAATAGAGGGCAGGAAAAATCCAATGCTCTGATTGGAGGGACAGGGCAGGAAGTATATTTTGATTGGAGGGAGAGGGTATTAAATATGCTCTGATTGGAGGGATGGGAAAGTGTACACAGGCAGTTTGAGGAAACGTATATTTGTGTGTCTCCAGAGAAAGATGGAACTTTGTGGTCGGCACTCATACACACAAATAACCTCTCCACACCACACACACACACACACGCACATACACACACACACACTCACACACACACGCACGCACTCACACGCACGCATGCACACACACACACACACACACACACACACACACACACACACACACACACACACACACACACACACACACACACACACACACACACACACACAAACACACACACATTAAGTGCAGCCGATGTGGTGTACACCACAGTTTTGGACATTAGCTAATCAAGTGTGTTGGTAGGGTGTGTTTTAGGAGTGTGTGTTCTATGGTTCCTTTGTGTATGTGTGTGTGTGCGTGTGTGTGCGTGCATGCATGCGGTGTGTGTGTGTGTGTGCATGCATGCATGCGGTGTGTGTGTGTGTGTGTGCGTGCATGCATGCGGTGTGTGTGTGTGTGTGCGCGTTGAGAGGCGGTAATTGGCAGGGCTTGTTTTAGAAGTGTTAGGGTAATGGCAAGGTGCTCCATTATCAGAATAAGACATATGGAAATGGTTCTCACTTAAGCACTTTAGCCACTTCCACTCCGCTACGACGAAAACATCAGCTAATATCTAACACCTGACACATCCCCAGCTACTTACTGTAGGGGCTGGACGCTCCTGTCTAGATTTTTTAAAAATCTATAAAATCATAGCTGAAATAACTTTATAATTCGTGGTGACTGGCATATGACAAGCAATTGTTAATACAGGCAATATAGTAATGATGTGATATTGATGTGTAAAGTGTGTAAAAGTATCTAAATCACACTGTGTCACTCCAGTATCTAAATCACACTGTGTCACTCCAGTATCTAAATCACACTGTGTCACTCCAGTATCTAAATCACACTGTGTCACTCCAGTATCTAAATCATACTGTGTCACTCCAGTATCTAAATCACACTGTGTCACTCCAGTATCTAAATCACACTGTGTCACTCCAGTATCTAAATCACACTGTGTCACTCCAGTATCTAAATCACACTGTGTCACTCCAGTATCTAAATCACACTGTGTCACTCCAGTATCTAAATCATACTGTGTCACTCCAGTATCTAAATCATACTCTGTCACTCCAGTATCTAAATCACACTGTGTCACTCCAGTATCTAAATCACACTGTGTCACTCCAGTATCTAAATCACACTGTGTCACTCCAGTATCTAAATCATACTCTGTCACTCCAGTATCTAAATCACACTGTGTCACTCCAGTATCTAAATCACACTGTGTCACTCCAGTATCTAAATCATACTCTGTCACTCCAGTATCTAAATCACACTGTGTCACTCCAGTATCTAAATCACACTGTGTCACTCCAGTATCTAAATCACACTGTGTCACTCCAGTATCTAAATCACACTGTGTCACTCCAGTATCTAAATCACACTGTGTCACTCCAGTATCTAAATCACACTGTGTCACTCCAGTATCTAAATCATACTGTGTCACTCCAGTATCTAAATCATACTGTGTCACTCCAGTATCTAAATCACACTGTGTCACTCCAGTATCTAAATCACACTGTGTCACTCCAGTATCTAAATCACACTGTGTCACTCCAGTATCTAAATCACACTGTGTCACTCCAGTATCTAAATCATACTGTGTCACTCCAGTGGAAAGCATGTTGCAGTATTACTACAAGGGGAAAGAAGGATCTTTGACTGGGTGACTAGAGGGTGGAGACTGAGCTCGTCCTGAATCTGGTAATATTTCTCCTACACCCACATACAGTGTTGTATTATTATTTGACCCTGCTGGTCATCTATGAACATTTGAACATCTTGGCCATGTTCTGTTATAATCTCCACTCGGCACAGCCAGAAGAGGACTGGCCACCCCTCAGAGCCTGGTTCCTCTCTAGGTTTCTTCCTAGGTTCTGGCCTTTCTAGGGAGTTTTTCCTAGCCACCGTGCTTTTACACCTGCATTGCTTGCTGTTTGGGGTTTTAGGCTGGGTTTCTGTACAGCACTTTGAGATATCAGCTGATGTAAGAAGTGCTTCATAAATACATTAGATTTGATATGATTTGGGTTTAGGAGAAAACTTACCAGGTTCAGGACGAGCTCTGTCTCCGCCCTCTAGTCACCCAGTCAAAGCTGTGTACTCTTATTGTTCACGTTGATGCACACAATCAGATGTAATGACAGTAGAGATGGTTGGCTTGTTGGTTTGTTACACTACTTCTAAGGATGGTTCAGTCTTAATTTATGGTAAACTTAAGTCCACAGCCCAGTCCACAGCCCAGTCCACAGCCCAGTCCACAGCCCAGTCCACAGCCCAGTTCACAGCCCAGTCCACAGCCCAGTCCACAGCCCAGTTTACAGCCCAGTCCACAGCCCAGTCCACAGCCCAGTCCACAGCCCAGTTTACAGCCCAGTCCACAGCCCAGTCCACAGCCCAGTCCACAGCCCAGTCCACAGCCCACACACACACAGCCCAGTCCACAGCCCAGTCCACAGCCCAGTCCACAGCCCAGTCCACAGCCCACACACACACAGCCCAGTCCACAGCCCAGTCCACAGCCCAGTCCACAGCCCAGTCCACAGCCCACACACACACAGCCCAGTCCACAGCCCAGTCCACAGCCCAGTCCACAGCCCAGTCCACAGCCCAGTCCACAGCCCACACACACACAGCCCAGTCCACAGCCCAGTCCACAGCCCAGTCCACAGCCCAGTCCACAGCCCACACACACACAGCCCAGTCCACAGCCCAGTCCACAGCCCAGTCCACAGCCCAGTCCACAGCCCAGTCCACAGCCCACAGCCCACACACACACAGCCCAGTCCACAGCCCAGTTCACAGCCCAGTCCACAGCCCAGTCCACAGCCCAGTCCACAGCCCAGTCCACAGCCCACACACACACAGCCCAGTCCACAGCCCAGTTCACAGCCCAGTCCACAGCCCAGTCCACAGCCCACACACACACAGCCCTGTTTCCAAATCTGTTTAACAGACAATATTCCTCATACTGCTGCAACCTATTTGTCAGGCATTACAGCAACTGCCCCTGGGGACTTGTATTTTTTACAAACTCTCTTTCTCTTTGTTTGATATGATTTGATTCCATGTATTTTCCCCCCATTTGTAAACCCCTGTTGGGTGGATAAGCCTGTTGGCGATGGGTGGTTATCATATACAGTGCTTTCTGAAAGTACCCCTTGATCACATTTTGTTGTGATTAATTTTAGATTTTTGTGTCACTGACCTACACACAATACCCCATAAACCCAATAATTCCATAAGTGGAATTCTGTTTTTCAGAAATGTTACAAATGAATAAGAAATGAAAAGCTGAAGTGTCTTCAGTCAATAAGTATTCAACCACTTTGTTAAGGCCTAAATAGGTTCAGGAGGAAACATTTGCTTAACAAGACACATAATACGCTGCATGGACTCTGTGTGCAATTATAGAGTTGAACATGATTTTGGAATGACTACCTCATCTCTGTACCCCACACAGAAATATCTGTACGGTCCCTCAGTCAAGCAGTGAATTTTCCAATGCCCCACAAAGACCAGGGAGGTTTTCCAATGCCCCACAAATACCAGGGAGGTTTTCCAATGCCCCACAAAGACCAGGGAGGTTTTCCAATGCCCCACAAAGACCAGGGAGGTTTTCCAATGCCCCACAAAGACCAGGGAGGGTTTCCAATGCCCCACAAAGACCAGGAATGTTTTCCAATGCCCCACAAAGACCAGGGAGGTTTTACAATGCCTCACAAAGACCAGGGAGGGTTTCCAATGCCCCACAAAGACCAGGGAGGTTTTCCAATGCCCCACAAAGAAGGGCTCCTATTGGTAGATGGGATGGAAAAAAAGCAGACATTGAGTATCCGTTTGAGCATGGTGAAATTATTGAATGCACTTTGGATGGTTTATCAATACACCCAGTCACTACAAAGATACAGGCGTCCTTCCTAACTCAGGAAACCGCTAAGGGATTTCACCATGAAGCCAATGGTGACTTTAAAACAGTTACAGAGTTTAATGGTTATGATAGGGGAAAACTGAGGATGGATCAACAACATTGTAGTTACTCCAAAATACTAACTTAATTGACAAAGGGAAAAGAAGGAAGCCTGTACAGAATAAAAAATCATCCAAAACATGCATCCTGTTTGCAACAAGGCACTAAAGTAATTAATACTGCACAAAATGTTAATTTAAAGTTTTATATTTGGGGCAAATTCATAACAACACATTACTGAGTACCACTCCATATTTTCCAGCATAGTGGTGGCTGCATTATGTTATGGGAATGTATGCAATTAGGGTGTGTTCACTCCAGTAAGACCTCTTTTTACTCAGTCTATTTTACTGGTTTTCCCCATCTATAGAATCTGTAGAATCATCTAGGACAGCTGGACTACCAGGTGCATCCACAACTCCAACTTGACCCACAGGCACATAGTCTGTGTCATCTGAAATGGATAGCTCAGATTCACATAGTCTGTGTCATCTGAAATGGATAGCTCAGATTCACATAGTCTGTGTCATCTGAAATGGATAGCTCAGATTCTGAGTGAGAGGCACCAATGGCTTCCTCCTCCAGCATCTGTAAAACCATTCATGAACATTAAAGCAAGATATTAAATACATATTTTATTAATGACTTTGATTTTATTGTAGAAAGGTCAGTTTGACAAGTGCAATGCAGTGAATTCCATAGGAAATACAGTTGAAGTCTGGAGTTTACATACACTTACGTTGGAGTCATTAAAACTCATTTTTCAATCACTCCACAAATGTATTGTTAATAAACTATAGTTTGGGCAAGTCGGACATCTACTTTGTGCATGACACAACACATTTTTCCAACAATTGTTTACAGACAGATTATTTCACTTATTATTCACTGCATCACAATTCCAGTAGGTCAGAAGTTTACAGACACTAAGTTGACTGTGCCTTTAAACAGCTTGGAAAATTCCAGAAAATTATGTCATGGCTTTAGAAGCTTCTGATAGGATAATGGACATCATTTGAGTACCTCATCACTTAGTGCCTCTTTGCTTGACATCATTGGAAAATCTAAAGAAATCAGCCAAAAAAAAAGTCTGGATTATCCTTGGGAGCAATTTCCAAACGCCTGAAGGTGCCACGTTCATCTTTACGAACAATAGTACCCAAGTATAAGCACCATGGGACCACGCAGCCGTTATACCGCTCAGGAAGGAGACACGTTCTGTCTCCTAGAGATGAACGTACTTTGTTGAGAAAAGTGCAAATCAATCCCAGAACAACAGTTTAAGGATCTTGTGAATATGCTGGAGAAAACAGGTACAAAAGTATCTATATCCACAGTAAAACGAGTCCTATATCGACATAACCTGAAAGGCCGCTCAGCAAGGAAGAAGCCACTGCTCCAAAACCGCCATAGAAAAGCCAGACTACGGTTTGCAACTGCACATGGGGACAAAGATCATACTTTTTGGGAGAATTGTCCTCTGGTCTGATGAAACAAAAATAGAACTGTTTGTCCACCCATTGAAAAGAGAGTGACCTCAAAAAATAAAATCAGAATGGTTTGTCCTCTGGGTTTTGCCTGCTACATAAGTTCTGTTATACTCACAGACATAATTCAAACTGTTTTAGAAATGTCAGAGTGTTTTCTATCCAAATCTACTAATAATACGCATATCTTATCTTCTGGTGATGAGTAGCAGGCAGTTGAATTTGGGCATGCTTTTCATCCAAAATCCCCCCCCCCCCCCCCCCCCCCCAAAGAAAATCACTATCCTAGAGAAGTTTTACGGGATTGATATGACAACAGCCAGTGAAAGTGTAGAGCGCCAAATTCAAACAGCAGAAATCTCATAATTAAAATTTCTCAAACATACATGTATTTTTTCCATTTTAAAGGCAATCTTGTTGTTAATCCCACCAATATGTCCGATTTCAAATAGGCTTTACAGCTTTACAGCGAAAGCACCACAAACGATTATGTTCGGTCAGAGCCAAGCCACAGAAAAACACAGCCATTTTTCCAGCCAAAGAGAGGAGTCACAAAAAGCACAAATAGAGATAAAATTAATCACTAACCTTTGATGATCTTCATCAGATGACACTCATAGGACCTCATGTTACACAATGTTTTGTTCGATAAAGTGCATATTTATATAAAAAATCTCAGTATACATTGGCTTATTATGTTCACTAGTTCCAAAAACATCCGGTGATATTGCAGAGAGCCACATCATTTTGTAGAAATACTCTATAAATGTATATATAAATGTATATATATATGAAAATACAATTGTTAGACATGGAAATATAGATACACTTCTCCTTAATGCAACCGCTGTGTCATATTTCAAAAAAGCCTTACGGATAAAGCAAACCATGCAATAATCTGAATACAGCTTTCAGACAACAAAGCAGCCAAAAAGATATCCGCCATATTGGGTAGTCAACATTAGTCATAATTATCATTATAAATATTCACTTACCTTTGATGATCTTCATCAGAAAGCACTCCCAGGAATCCCAGTTCCATATTAAATGTTTGATTTGTTCGATAATGTCCATCATTTTTGTCCAAAGAGATACTTTTGTTAGGACGTTTGGTAAACAAATCCAAAGTCATGAAGTGCGTTCCCTAGTTGCAGACGAAATGTCAAAAAGTTTCGTTACTGTCTGTAGAAACATGTCAAACAATGTATGGAATCAATCTTTAGGATGTTTTTAACAGAAAACTTCAATAACATTCCAACCGGAGAATTCCTTTGTCGTCCGAAAAGCAAAGGAACGCAGCTACCTCTCATGTGAAATGCGCATGACCAGCACGTGACTGCTGGCAGACCTCTGACTCATTCCTCTCTCATTCGGTCCCACTTCCCAGTAGAATCCTCAAACAAGTTTCTAAAGACGGTTGCAACAGCCCACTGTGTATTCAATAGGGGCTGGGTTGAAAATCGACCAACCTCAGATTTCCCACTTCCTGTTTGGATTTCTTCTCAGGTTTTTGTTATACTCACAGACATCATTCAAACAGTTTTAGAAACTTCAGAGTGTTTTCTATCCAATACTACTAATAATTAGCATATATTAGCAACTGGGACTGAGGAGCAGGCCGTTTACTCTGGGTACCTCTGGGCACCTTTCATCCAGGCTACTCAATACTGCCCCTGCAGCCATAAGAAGTTAAATACCCGTATATCTGAACCCAGGTGTGTGTGCCTGGTTAGATATCTGTATATCTGAACCCAGGTGTGTGCCTGGTTAAATATCTGTATATCTGAACTCAGGTGTGTGCCTGGTTAAATACCTGTATATATGGACTCAGGTGTGTGCCTGGTTAAATACCCGTATATCTGAACTCAGGTGTGTGCCTGGTTAAATACCTGTATATCAGATCTCAGGTGTGTGCCTGGTTAAATACCCGTATATCAGATCTCAGGTGTGTGCCTGGTTAAATACCCGTATATCTGAACACAGGTGTGTGCCTGGTTAAATACCCGTATATCAGATCTCAGGTGTGTGCCTGGTTAAATACCCGTATATCAGATCTCAGGTGTGTGCCTGGTTAAATACCCGTATATCAGATCTCAGGTGTGTGCCTGGTTAAATACCCGTATATCTGAACTCAGGTGTGTGCCTGGTTAAATACCCGTATATCAGATCTCAGGTGTGTGCCTGGTTAAATACCTGTATATATGGACTCAGGTGTGTGCCTGGTTAAATACCCGTATATCAGATCTCAGGTGTGTGCCTGGTTAAATACCCGTATATCAGATCTCAGGTGTGTGCCTGGTTAAATACCCGTATATCAGATCTCAGGTGTGTGCCTGGTTAAATACCCGTATATCTGAACTCAGGTGTGTGCCTGGTTAAATACCCGTATATCAGATCTCAGGTGTGTGCCTGGTTAAATACCTGTATATATGGACTCAGGTGTGTGCCTGGTTAAATACCTGTATATCAGATCTCAGGTGTGTGTCAAGTTAAATACCCGTATATCAGATCTCAGGTGTGTGCCTTGTTAAATACCTGTACATATGGACTCAGGTGTGTGCCTGGTTAAATACCCGTATATCTGAACTCAGGTGTGTGCCTGGTTAAATACCCGTATATCAGATCTCAGGTGTGTGCCTGGTTAAATACCTGTATATCAGATCTCAGGTGTGTGCCTGGTTAAATACCCGTATATCAGATCTCAGGTGTGTGTCAAGTTAAAGACCTGTATATCTGAACCCAGGTGTGTGCCTGGTTAAATACCTGTATATCTGAACCCAGGTGTGTGCCTGGTTAAATACCCGTATATCAGATCTCAGGTGTGTGTCAGGTTAAATACCTGTATATCTGAACCCAGGTGTGTGCCTGGTTAAATACCTGTATATCTGAATCCAGGTGTGTGCCTGGTTAAATACCCGTATATCAGATCTCAGGTCTGAGTGCCTGCAAATGTGTGCTTGACTTGTACACTTACATTCCGTCATGTAGTATAAGAGATATTCTGATACAGGTACAGCTGTGTTTCTAACCAGTCAGTGAGGAAGAACATAGAAGGGACATTATATAATGGAATATAATATTATATGGATATTATATCATGATTATAGAGGTCGTTCTTCTTTGACTCCCATCACATACATCACTGGATGTGAACGAAAAGACAGAGTCAAATGGCTTGAGAAAGAGGTTCAGGAACCATCCAACTGAATATCCTCCTCTCAGCGTGAATCTATAAATGAACCATTTAGCATCAGTGACCCCCATATCTGCCAAAGCAGCAGATTTATGGCCTTTCTAAAAGGAAATCTCCCGGTTTTAATGAAATAAGAAAATGTCCCGAAAATCCTGCTCGAAGAAATTAAAACATGAAATCATATACGAGCACTTCATTACTCAGAGTAATAACTGGTTGTAGTGCAATAGAGGACTGGTCAGATATTGGATATGATCAGGCTTATAGGAGATGCAGTATACTCTAAGGGACAATATCGGAGATGACAGGGACACATACGCTGTCACACTGTAGTACACTGTAGAATTCTAAACTCTAGTATTTAGACCATAATATAATATAGTATTTCTTTATAAGAGTAAGCCACATTTCCAAAGCTGTTTTGCCTTTGTATAAAGTGTCAGCTTTTTGCATTGCAGTTATTAAACCATCAGTCAGTTTTAATTGTTTTTAAGCTCCTATGCCGACCTAGCAAACAGAAGTCCCACCGCTCGAATATAAACAAGCTGGGCGATGAATCAACAGCCACAAATGACATCCTAAAAACCACAGAGAATATGGAATGCAGACTCTCTACAAGCATTAAACGTTTGTAAGATACCATCACTGAAGTGGCTGCTGCATTCAGAGAGAACATGGATCTTATTCGAGAGGAGTTTAAAAAAGACATTGAGTATCTAATCGACCAAGTCGCTAACTTACAGGCATGGAAAACAACCCCTCTCCCACAGTGTCTCTATCGGACTCTGAGGTTAGTGCTCTAGATGCCCAGCGGAAAGTGCCAGAATCCTGCCCCCTTGTGCGGACGCCGGCACAAATTGCACTGTGCTTAATGAGGTCATCAGAAATCTCCCATACAAAGAAAAGCAAGTTAACCTGAACACGGGGAACTGTATTATTAAGATGGGCTGAACATGAAGGACATAGTTAGAGCTCCCGAGTGACGCAGCGGTCTAAGGCACTGCATATCAGTGCAAGAGGCATCACTACAGTCCATGGTTCGAATCCAGGCTGTGATTGGGAGTCCCATAGGGCAGCGCTCAATTGGTCCAGCTTCATCCGGGTTTGGCTGGGGTACTCCGTCATTGTAAATAAGACTTTGTTCTTAACTGACTTGCCTAGTTAAATAAAGGTTAAAAAAATAAAAAATAAAATAAAAGTTAGAAACTGGATTATTAAAGATGGGCTGGACATGAAGGACATAGTGTGAACTGTTTCCTTTCTGCTGTCACACACACTATCACACAATGACAGACCCGGAGGTATACAGACCAGGAGGTAGACAGACTAGGAAGTAGACAGACCAGGAGATAGACAGATCAGGAGGTAGACAGACTAGGAAGTAGAAAGACCAGGAGGTAGACAGACTAGGAAGTAGAAAGACCAGGAGGTAGACAGACCGGGAGGTAGACAGACCAGGAGGTAGACAGACCAAGAGGTAGACAGACCAGGAAGTAGACAGACCAGGATGTAGACAGACCAGGAGGTAGACAGACCAGGAAGTAGACAGACCAGGAGGTAGACAGACCAGGAAGTAGACAGACCAGGAGGTAGACAGACCAGGAGGTAAATAATCACCAAATCCAAAAGCAGAAGCCTTTGACCACATTAACAGAAATATGTAATGGGACAAGCTGGAGCCAATTGTTCTAAATGGTAACAACCTGAAATGCCTAATCTCTATGTATAATCGGTGAAATGTTGTTTTCGAGTCAATGGCTGCCAAACTGACTGGTTACATGCTGACATTAGTGTGAAACAGGGTTGCATTTTATCTCCTATTCTGTTCTCAGTGTATCTTAATGATCTCAGTCTGGCCATCAAAGCTCCAGGAGAATATGTGTAAACGGTGAAGGAGTGTGGGTTCTTGAAGAGGACATTATAGTCAGTGGTGTAGTGTAAAGTTTGTTAATTACAGTGCACCGTTTGCAGAAAAATGCATTGAAGGTACAAGGAGTGGTCCTTTTATTTTACCAAGCCATTTGTTTACCACTACATAACTAATTGTATTGATATCTCAAACTGAAGATTAGCTTCAAGAAATGTTAAATATGATTTTAACTGGTGTGAACAATGAAAACTGAATATCAATGTAGACAAAACTAAGGTAGTCCACTATAGGAAGTCAGCAGTGTCTAGAACAACTTTTATTTTCTCCTGTGGTCCTAACATACCTCATGTTGTCAGTGAGTACAAATGTCTGGGCTTGATTATCAATACATTTTTGATTGTAATGTGTCTGTAATATGTAACGATTTGGGTTACTTGAACAAATTCATATATAAATATGAGTTATAGATCTGTCATTTTCAATGAAAGCAAGTCGAAGAAGGAGTTCTATCTATTCTGTTCTATTTGCACTATTTCTATGCTTCGCGTTCTTAAATTCAGTTTTTGCGTCTTTTACTTTCGGTTTTGTACACAAGCTTCAATCAGCTGAAAATACAATATTATTGGTTATTGACAAGATATTTCACAATGGTTTAGATGGTACAATGATTCTCTACACCAGTGGTTCCCAAACCTTTTATAGTCCCGTACCCTTTCAAACATTACCCCCTCTGGCATGAGGATCAGCAAACTCTCAAATGTTGTTGTGTGCCATCATTGTAAGCCTGCCACACACACACACACACACACACACACACACACACACACACACACACACACACCACACACACACACACACACACACACACACACACACACACACACACACACACACACACACACACACACCATACAATACATTTATTAAACATAAGAATGAGTGTGAGTTTTTGTCACAACCCGGCTCGTGGGAAGTGACAAAGAGCTCTTATAGGACCAGGACACAAATAATAATATAATAATAATCAATCATTTTGCTCTTTATTTAACCATCTTACATATAAAACCTTATTTGGTCATCAAAAATGGAAAAATAACTCACCACAGGTTAATGAGAAGGGTGTGCTTGAAAGGATGCACATAACTCTGCAATGTTGGGTTGTATTGGAGAGAGTCTCAGTCTTAAATCATTTTCCACACACAGTCTGTGCCTGTGTTTAGTTTTCATGCCAATGGGGGCCGAGAATCCACTCTCACATAGGTACGTGGTTGCAAAGGCCATCAGTGTCTTAGTGCGATTTGCCAAGGCAGGCTACTCTGAGTGCAGCCAAATCCAGAAATCTGGCAGTGGCTTCTGATTAAATTCAATTTTCACAGAACCGCTTGTTGCAATTTTGATGGGGCTCTCTTGTTCAGATATCGGTAAGTGGACTGGAGGCAGGGCATGAAAGGGATAATGAATCCAGTTGTTTGTGTCATCTGTTTTGGGAAAGTACCTGCGTAATTGCTCACCCAACTCTCTCAGGTGCTTCGCTATATCACATTTGACTTTGTCCATAAGCTTGAGTTAATTTGCACACAAACAAATCATACAATGATGGAAGACCTGTGTGTTGTCTTTGTTAATACAGAGAGAAGAGATCCAACTTCTTAATCAGCCTCAATTTTGTCCTGCACATTGAATATAGTTGAGAGACCCTGTAATCCTAAATTCAGATCATTCAGGCGAGACAAAACATCACCCAGATAGGCAGTTGTGTGAGAAACTGGTCATCATGCAAGCAGTCAGACAATAAAAAATGATTGTGAGTAAAGAAAACTTTAAGCTCGTCTCTCAATTTAAAAAAAACGTGTCAATACTTTGCCCTTTGATAACCAGCGTACCAGTGTACCAGCGTACCAGCGTACGTTGTAAAAGCGTTACTTGGTCGCTGCCCATATCATAGTGTAGTGCAGAAAATACACAAGCAAGTTGGATGCTAATTAATTGACCAGGCTACCTCCATTAGACATTGTGTTGCTATTTCGCTGAACACTAGATTGTTTCATTTTATTTTCGGCAGTGAAACGAGCCTACTCAGGTGAGGAAAAAACTTCACCCAAATGTATAGCCCTGTTGGAAATGATAAATGGATTGTTTGAAAATGTGAAGAAAAAAATATAATTGTTTCAACAACAAAAAATGACATTTTTGCCTTTTGTCTGCTCGACGTCCCCTTATGCTATAGTTTGTACACCTCAATTGTCAGTGGAACCCACATTTGTTTAAGCCAGTCAGCCATATCAGCTATGTTTGTTTAAAAATCAGTAAATGAGGCTGAATGAACTGTTTCACTGCCAGACAAGGCTCCGCTGATAGCCAGGTGTAGCAGTGGTAAGGTGTTGGGACTCTGCTGTTGGGACTCCTTTATGTAGGCCCTAACAGTATGTGGGCACCGTTTGCCACCGTTATAGTGCAATTAATGTATTGTTTACTGTTGTGTTGTATAGTGGCTTTGCTGGCATGTGTCTAAAACATGGTTTGTTTTTTTGCCTCACCAAGATGTACATGCTAAAATCATAACGGGATGTAACTCATTATAGATGATTCCTGTAACATGTTTGATCATGATGGTTTAAAAAAAACATCTGTAGATTGTATTATTGTATCATTGTGGAGTTATCTAACTGTAAAACACACACACACACACACACACACATGCACACACGAGCAGACACACTGTGTGAGATGTGCAGTGTACCTCTCATTGGTATTCATTGGCTCAGGGAAGGAAAGATGGGCATCACAGTTTGTATTTAATCAGACTCTTATTATGGTCAGCAGTATGTGTGTGTGTGCGTGAATGCATGCATTTCAGTTTTTATGTGTGTGTGTGCATGTGTGTGTTTGCATGTGAATGTGTGTGTGTGTCTGTGTGCGTGTGTGTCTGTGTGTGCGTGTGTGTGTGTGTATGTGTGTGTGTGAGTGTGTGTGTGTGTTGGGCCCAATCTGTCAGCAGATAATAAGGCAGCTTGTCAAGGTGGAGGGGAGAGAACCTGAAGCTGGGTTAAGTAATTGGATTCTTGTTCAATAAAGTTTGGTCTGTGTGTGCGTGTGAGCGAGTGTGTGTGCATAAATGTGTGTGTGTATGTGAGTGGCACAGGTGTGTGTAAGTCTGAATTGGGGGTTGCGTATGATGCATATTTGGCGAATGTTACTTTGTAGATCAGGAGGCTCAAGGTAGCATCAGATTTGACCAGTCAGTCTTGTCCAGCAGACTGTCTTTCATTTACTGACTACCTTCTTTAGCCTCACACACACACACACACACACACACACACACACACACACACACACACACACACGCACGCATGCACACATGCACGCACACACACACACGCACACACACCACACACACGCATGCACGCGTGAACACACACACCACACACGCGTGCACACGCATGCACGCGTGAACACACACACCACACACACACGCACAGGCTGGGTTTCAGTCATTTTTTTCTTCATATTTTCTGTATTTCTACCCCCTCCTCTCACACCTTGGTTTCAGCAGCTTCGAGGAGATAAATGGTGTGAAACTTGCTGTGGCTCGTCTGTCTCCTAGTGTCTGTTTCGTTGGAGGAAACGATTGAGGGAGACTATGTGGGAGAGGAGAGAGGGAGAGGAGGAGGGAGAGGAGAGAGGGAGAATGTGTGGGAGAGGAGAGAGGGAGAATGTGTGGGAGAGGAGAGAGGGAGAGGGTGTGGGAGAGGAGAGAGGGAAAATGTGTGGGAGAGGAGAGAGGGAGAATGTGTGGGAGAGGAGAGAGGGAGAATGTGTGGGAGAGGAGAGAGGGAGAATGTGTGGGAGAGGAGAGAGGGAGAGGGTGTGGGAGAGGAGAGAGGGAGAGGGGGAGAATGTGTGGGAGAGGAGAGAGGGAGAGGGTGTGGGAGCGGAGAGAGGGAGAGGGTGTGGGAGAGGAGAGAGGGAGAGGGGGAATGTGTGGGAGAGGAGAGAGGGAGAATGTGTGGGAGAGGAGAGAGGGAGAATGTGTGGGAGAGGAGAGGGAGAATGTGTGGGAGAGGAGAGAGGGAGAATGTGTGGGAGCAGAGAGAGGGAGAGGGTGTGGGAGAGGAGAGAGGGAGAGGGTGTGGGAGAGGAGATAGGGAGAGGGTGTGGGAGAGGAGAGAGGGAGAGGGGGAGAATGTGTGTGAGAGGAGAGAGGGAGAATGTGTGGGAGAGGAGAGAGGGGGAGGGTGTGGGAGAGGAGAGAGGGAGAATGTGTGGGAGAGGAGAGAGGGAGAATGTGTGGGAGAGGAGAGAGGGAGTTTGTGTGGGAGAGGAGAGAGGGAGAATGTGTGGGAGAGGAGAGAGGGAGAGGGGGAATGTGTGGGAGAGGAGAGAGGCAGAGGGGGAATGTGTGGGAGAGGAGAGAGGGAGAATGTGTGGGAGAGGAGAGAGGGAGAGGGTGTGGGAGAGGAGAGAGGGAGAGGGGGAATGTGTGGGAGAGGAGAGAGGGAGAGGATGTGGGAGAGGAGAGAGGGAGAGGGTGTGGGAGAGGAGAGAGGGAGAGGGTGTGGGAGAGGAGAGAGGGAGAGGGGGAATGTGTGGGAGAGGAGAGAGGGAGAGGGGGAATGTGTGGGAGAGGAGAGAGGGAGAGGATGTGGGAGAGGAGAGAGGGAGAGGGTGTGGGAGAGGAGAGAGGGAGAATGTGTGGGAGAGGAGAGAGGGAATGCCACCTATAAGGCTGTTTC